>NC_029779.3:48529083-48530843 GCF_000817695.3 Arachis duranensis
CCTGCTTTTAAAATGTTGGTCCAAAAATGGGTTCATTACTTGATTGTTTTTCCCTCTTGAGTCTCTTCACTTGAAAATGGGATCTAAAGAAGGACAAGAGGATGTTTGCATGTGATGATAGAAATGAGAATGAATGAATTGAATAAGCCACACACCTTCTTGGCATGAAATGAAACCACATTCCACCACATTTTTCATTGCTTCTTTAATTTGTGAATGCAAAATGGAATTTTGATCATGATGTTACAAATATAAATTAAATGATTTTTTTTACATATTTAATGTATTGAAAAAAATAAATCTCTATATATATCTTTTCTTTCATTTCTTTAATTAACCAATCATGTTATTAGGTCACCTTTATTAGCTAAATTCATACAAATTAGTGCTAGTTTAATTTAGCTTTTGAAAATGTTTTATATTTTTATCTTTGAAATTGAAGGCAAAAAATGTAAAACAGAATTATTTTTACCTATGATTGATAATTAATAAAAAAAATCTTGTATTTATAAGAATATCGTGAGTGTAATTTTAATTTACCGCTTAGAATGATATTATCACTTAATGACCTACAAGTATTTAAATATGAAAGCATGTTCTAATCCTCAGAATTGCTATTATTGAAATTACTTAAATTCTTTTAATTTTTAATAAAAGTTAAATTTTATAAAATGAGAAATGAATATATAAGAAAGAGAGAGTTGGAGTAGCATCTATTATCGAAAATATGGTTGAATCGCTTCTTAGGTGGTTTGGACATGTGAGAAGAAGAATGATATCGATAGAACACCTAGTCAGGAGTGTGGATGAAATGAAAGATGGATAAGGGGCGAAAGACAGAAAACAAATATAAGAAGACCATCCATGAGGTGGTCAAACAAGATCTACACGTAAACAGTTTCTCTGTAGACATAATACATGATAGAGTTTAATAGCGTCGTTAGATCCATATAACCAACCCCATCTAATGAGACAAGACTTTGTTATTGTTGTTTGTTTAAGTTTTATAGAAATATTTTTAGTAAATTGTTTGTAGAAAGACTTAAAAATAGAAAACAACTTAATTTGTATCATCTACAAATACCTTTTGTAGTAATTCAAAACTTTATTGTATATTTTGTTTAGAAAGAAAAAAGAAAAGATAAATAGGCAAAGAAAGATACGATGAACAAAGTGGGTTAATCTCATTTTGGAGTTGTCATAGTCATAAAATCTTTTCCCCCAACACATCTATATCCTCGTCCTTTGCTCTATCAACTCAGAAGATAGTTGAAACAATTGCACGTTTCTATGTCCTACACCTCTTGGATAACTCACATGCATCATATTTCAAATGCTTGTGTTTTATCTACATTTCATAAAGAGAAAGTAGTTTTATTTCACTCTTTAATTTTTACTTGAAACTCTTTTTGTTAATGGAGGTCCAATAAAGCTAACATGCACCACATGCAATGGTAAATATTAATGGATGAGTTAGTATAACATTTAAAAATAAATACCAAAACTTTTTCCCAATAAAATGTAAAAATCGTCACAAAGTTGAGTTTTATTCATCAATAATTGCTTAAGTACTTCCTGTCACCTCAATTTATAAATAGAATAATCAAGTTGGGTTGGTATCAAAAATTCGAATCCCGTCTTATACATGCAACAATCTATTGGTCAGTCATTAACCTACCGAATTAAGAAATACTATAAAAAAAACAAAAAATTAAATTTATGGTGTCTATAATTTAGTACTTAAATTTTGTTTATATTAT
>NC_029779.3:48532119-48534672 GCF_000817695.3 Arachis duranensis
ATTTAAAAATTTATCATTAGTCAATAAATTAATATATATAAATTATAATTTAAATTTTCAACACTTATTTAAATAAATTAATAAATTAATCACTATACCAATACTAGTGGTCAGGTCTTATGCGTCATTGTAAATTTATAAAATTCAATTTGGGTAAACAACTTAATTAAATTCATTTTAAAAAAATAGTTTAAATAATAAATGGCTATATTAAAAATAGGGTTAATAGTTAAATTCATTCTTAAAAGATTACTCATTCTTCAAATTAGTCATCAAAAGATTTTTTTATTTATATTAGTTCTTAAAAGATAAAACATAAGTCAAATTGGTCATTCCGTTAGTTAAATGATGACGTGGTAGGTTAATGCTACGTGTCACAATATTATTAGTTGACGTGTCAGGTAAGTGACACTTAGCATGTCACGTGTCACTTGACGTATAAAAAAGTTATTTATAATCAAAATAGTTCCTGAAAATTTAGACATAAGTCATTTTCATTCTTAAAATTGTAAAAATTAATTAAATTAGTCCTTATATAATTTTTTATTTTTGTCATAATATTAAATTTGAAGTATTTTTTGATAGTACCAATTTTAATATTATTTATTAGACTTTAATAAATAAATATTTTTTACATAAAATAATAAAAAAATAAACTATTATAAAGTTATTTTGTCATTTGTATTTTAAATTATAATTTTTTATTTAAACGAATTTATCAAATTATTATTGATTATATATTTAAAATTTTAATATTTTAAATTTATAGTTTTTTTTAAAACAACTACTATATTTATTTAGTGAGATATAAAAGATTAGAAAATTTAAAATAACTACTATGTTTATTTAGTGAAATCCACAATATTAAAATTATATTTTGGATAGATCAAAGAAATTAAAAGTTCTAAGGCTTTAAGCACCAATGATTAGGGTCTAGTTATGTGCCTGTGATGTTTCTGTTTTAAGGATAGACTTGGGCTGGAAAATTCGAGGGGTGCTTTATCACCCGATAACTTGGGCCAACTGGACCGGAATTATCGATTGAAAGTCTTCTTTAAGAGTTGCCTTAAGACAAAATATTAAAAAATCCAAAGAGGCTCTGGACATCGATGTCTGGATTAAAACCCTAATTACGTACTTGTGGTGTGACTGTGTCAAGGAGATGCTTAGATAATTAGATCCGAGGGGTGTTTATTACCCAGTAACTTGGGCCAATTGGCCCGAAATTACTGATTGAAAATCCGTTACGAGCTACCTTGTGACAATTTTATTAAGGTCTAAAAAATAATATTAAAATTAGTACTATAAAAATATTTTAAATTTAATATTATAAAAAAATAAAAAAAAATTATATAAGGACTAATTTGATTAATTTTTAAAATTTTAAGGATAAAAATTATTTACGTCTAAACTTTTAGGGACTATTTTGATTATAAATAACTTTTCTACACGTAAAGTGACACGTGGCATGCTAGGTATCACTAACTTGAGACGTCAACTAATCATATTATGACATGTGCCATTAATCTACCATGTCACCATGCTTCGTAGTACTTAACGTGACACATCATCATGCCGTTATCATCTAACTAACGGAAGGACCAATTTGACTTATAGGTTTTATCTTTTAAGGACGAATATGACTAAAAAAATCTTTTGATGACTAATTTGAAGAATGGATGATCTTTTAGGGACGAATTTGACTATTAACTCATTAAAAATAGCTTATAAATAAGTTATTTTGTATTTGAATTTTAATTCTAAAAAAAATTATTTTATAGAAATGTCATAAAAAATAATAGTTATGAAATAAGTCATTTTTTTTATTTTTCTATAATCTCCTAAATAGTTTCTTAAAAAGTTACAATTTAATTTTAAAAATTATACCAAACATTAATATTATTACTTTTCATAAATCAAAAACTTAAAATAAATACTTTTAAAACTTTTTAAAAGAGCTCTAAATGTTCTCCCTCATTAATAGTAATAGCAATAAATTCAATTTATGAATACATGTTTATTATAAGAAACAATAAACTCATAGGGATAGGTATTAGGTAGTGAAAAAAAAAAGTCATTAATAAAAAAATAGATAAAAATTCAACTATATTTAATTTTATATAAAATTAATAGTTAAAAATAATTAAATAATTTAATAAATTTGATTAAATTATTATTTAATAAAATTTAATAATTCTCAATTATTAACTTTATATGAAATTAACTGCGCTTCGATTTCTACCAAAAAGATGATACAGTAAGTGAGTAACAATGTACGGTTGTTTAGTTTTCATGTAAACATGGACTCTCCTCAATTGATAACATCTAAAGTACAATAATAATGGCATCATCTTTTTTTTCTTATTCTAATCTTTTACAAAACCTTAACCTAGCCATACTGTTCACACACACGTTTAGTTAATTGAGTACAATAAAAATCACAAAATATTAACATGATGTAGAAATTACTAAACAAAAACATTTTAAGCAATATACTTGTAATTATTAAAATACTTAATATAATCCATATAAAATATTAAATTAAAAATATTA
>NC_029779.3:48535091-48575796 GCF_000817695.3 Arachis duranensis
AATTTTTTAAAGATTTATTTGTTATTTTATTTATATAAATATAAATAAATAGATAATAAAAGAGAGAGATGAGAGAGGGAGAGAAGAAAGTGACAAGATGAACGGTCAACAAAGTAAATAAGCAACAGAGTAAGGGAAAATACGAAGAGATGGGGGGAGGGACCATATTTGTTTCATGTTTGTGTGAAGATAAGATTTCCACGCGTTACAAGGTGAAGAGGATCGGAGCAAAGTATTTAGTTTATTTTATTAGTACTAACTAAATACTAAATTAAATTAATTACGTGTAACGGTGGCAAGTAATGTAATGTGTGAAGAAATTAAAATAAATAAAACACAAATAGAAAATGAATGTGTTGTCGCGTGCCGCTTGGTTAGGAGACTGTCTTGAACAGTCACTGCTTGCTATTGCTATGTTATGTAACTTATTGTTTTGTTTTCAAAACCAAAACGTAACCACCCCAACAAAACTGCGTAACAATTTTAAATACTGATTGGGACTTGGGACTTGGAACGAGGCAAGAATTTAATTTTAGTAGTATTGGTATTTAGTAGCTTGTAATTTTAAATTTCTTTTTGTTTCTTTCTTATGTGGAAGGCTGCGTTTGGTTCCTCAGACTAGATATAGAGATTAAAAAAATTAGTATTTTTATATTTTATTTGATAATAAATTAAAATAAATTATAAAAATTTAATTTATTTTTATTTTTTGTTTAAAAAATTAAAAATATATATAATACTATTTCTGTCTCAATATTTTATACCAATAACACATAAATCCTAAATCCTAGGACATTTGTTTCCTTCTCTAGATGTGGAATTCATGTCATTGACCATATAATAAGGTCACGTTATTCAAATTTGTTTTAGAAATATTTTATGCATGTTTTACACTTTTTTCAATAAAATTATTAGTTATTAAGATAATTAAATATTTCGGTGTGTAATAAATCAAATTTTCATAAAAAAAGTCAAATATTTTTATAGTAGTATAATCAAACTTTAGTGATTATAAAAATTACATGACTATATTTTTATAATTTTATTCGCATTTTGATTATAAATATAAATCTGAATTGATTATATTATTTTTAAAATTTGATTATAAATATTGTGATTATTTCATATTTAATATATATTTTTATATAAATAATTAATTGGTGTCTATTTTGTGTCTTTAATACGATTGTTTATTATTAGCAGGAGATTGATTATAGTAAGTAGCTTGTTTATATTATTGTTTATTACATGCTATGTAATGCTGACGTGTATGTCTTTGCTAATGTGACATGTTAGAATAAAATGGCATGTGTTAACTTATGGTTGATTAACTAAGTAATAAAATTATCGTAAAAACAACATTGAGATTTTTAAAAATTGTAATGATTAAAATAATGTATAATTTTAAAAATCAAATAAAGAGAACAAACACAAGGGATTTAGTCAGAAAAATTCGTGGCTAAACTCTAAAAAAAGATAACAATTATATTTTGGCAATAAATGAATATTCGTAGTTAAAGAGGGCGATGCGTTTTTAATTAGTCACGTTTTTTATTCTATTAGTCATAGTTTTAACATTTGTAGAGACATTTTGTTAGGCACAATTTTAGCAGGTTCAGACACGTTTTTTTTTTTTTTGTGACAAAATGAAAAAATGTACAAAAAATAATTATTTCTGTCACACTTTATCCATGATAAAATTGGTCAGACCAGATTTTTTTGCCATGCTTTTGTTCGTGACTAACGATAAAAGTTAAATTAAAAAAACATCATAATAAAAATGCTCCTTAATATAAAATTTTATCAGATAAGATTAAAAAAAATAGAGTAAACCACCGAAAGTAACCATAAAAGATTGATTCACTGATAACAGTAACCATGGAAGATCATAACTTTTCAAATACCCACAATTGATTTGTGCGTTTGTCAAAAATAGCCAAACACCACATTTTTTAACCTTCATGTGTATGTTAACATTCTGACTGTGGTCTGTTGGAGTAATTGTCACATCTTGATTAACAACACCACATTCATGCTCATTGAGTCTTTAAATCAAACACCTTGCCAAACTTTGCCATTCCCCATCAATTTCATCAACCCAAACAAAATAATTGTAATCTCAACTCTACAGAAGCCAAAAAATCTAAATATCAGAGATGCAGAGAAATCCTATACTTGTCTAATTATCATAAATAATGTTTCATACCTTCGAAAAGGGCAACGAATAAACCATCTTTTGGGATTAGTAACTGTTAAAGATTCTAACAAGACAACATACTCACCACAGTGACATCTTTCATGCATAATTTTCTTCTTCTTTATTTTTGAATGTAAAGCTCTTAAAAAAATCTGCTTCCTTCACTTGTAGTTACTTCTCTCCTTTACATTGCTCAAATTCTATGAGAATAAATTAATTCAGGAACTAGGATTCTTTACTTATAGTTACCTTGGATGATTGTGCTCGGGATAATTTTACCCTGCAATAAATGGGTTTCAACTAAAAAGAACGAAGAATTAGGGTTCAAATTGACCCTAAATGATACTAAATACATGTATGCCTACCAACACGTGTTATCATCAAAATAAAGAGTCTACGTATGCCACTCTACTAAGGCTACATTAGCTTTGGCTATTTTTGACAAACAGAGCAAATCAATTGTAGATATTTAAGGAGTTATGATCTTCCATAGTTACTTTTGTCAGCGAATCAATCTTTCATGGTTACTTTTGGTAGTTTAGTAAAAAAAAATAATATTTCTATAAGTATTATCTATAGTATAAAAGTATGAAATTAACTAATACTTAGTATTGAAAAATAAATATCCTGGATTACATAGGTTTAATGTTAAAAAAAATATTCAAATATAACTACTACAAAATAAATATCAGACTTTGCTAAAATCATACAAAAAATTGAAAGCCTAAAAGTACCCGGACAAAATGCATTTATTAATTTCTATATTTCTTGTTACACATATGCAAAAAAAATATAACTTCAGCCACGGATTATACATCCTGTCAATACTTCAGTTACTTTGTGTGTTCTAATAAAATTTGCTAAGCAAGATAGAGATAACAGAATCAAGCTAAGAAATTAATAAGCCATAATTTGACTCCTTTGAGGATGATCATAAAAATTAAGGTACAACACTTATTTCGAGAATGTAATTTGTAATTATTTTGCAGCCTTTAATTGCTAGTTGCATAATATTTTTTAAAATGTCAATTAGTAGTTTAGAATCTATCTAAAGCCAATAACAAAAGAAAGAATGCATATTGAAATAATAAAAAAGAAAGGTCTAAAATTAATTTACATTGTTAACTAAAAAATATATAAAAAATAAAATAATGCCAAAAAAAATTAACATGAAGAAGTACAACTTTATTCAACGTTGGTAGAATTCTAACAGTAACGTCATGACCTCTAGCATTGTCTTCTACTTGGTTTAAATTTATCCATATTCATATAAGTTTCAATAATTATAAAGCCACAAAGCTAAATTAAAAGCTGAACAATTTAAAAGAAAATACAAACTTGCATGAGGATCACATCGACAAAAAATAAACATAAAAAAGGGACTGTTAAGGTTCATTCCAATTTTCTTTGTGATTCAGGATTGCCTGTAAAATCTTGATTTTTGCTATTTTAAAACCTTTTTTGGCAACTCAATGCTAAATTTAGGGATATAGAAAAATTGAACAATAGTCTAAACCTGTGAAAAATTTTTCCGATTTTTTAGCGAGTGAACTTTACATTGGTGCTAGGTGAAAATTATTGAACAAATTAATGCTGTATTATTGTAAACGTTTATTTCAATTTATTTCAGTCAAATAATTCAAATTTTTAATTTAAATTAATAGTTAACTATAATAAAAAAATATAGAATTATAATATATACCATATTTTAAAGACGGTACATACTAATTAGGATTATGAATTTTGCCCCGTTGGATTTAAAAAAAAATTGCCGGAGAAAGAAAATATTAAAAAACTAATACATACTGTGAATTAAAGAAAAAAATGTACTCTTTTTTATCATGAATTTTATATATACTTTTAACATTCATTTTCAATTAACTAAAACAATAAGTATGTATTCTTTTTGTACTATTTCAACTGATGCATTTTCGACGGCTCAATACTAAATTTATCAAGGATATGAAAAAATTGAACAATAATCTGAACTTGTGAGAGAATTCTTTTGATTTTTTAGTGAGTGGACTTTACTTTAATGCTAAGTAAAATTTACTCTTTTTCTTCGTCCAAAATTTCACTTGTGTTATTATAAATGTTTATTTGAATTTATTTCAGTCAAGTAATTAAAATTTTTAATTTAAATTAATAGTTAACTATAATAAAAAAATATAAAATTATAATTATATATCATATTTCAAGGACGGTACATACTAATTAGGATTATGAATTTTGGCTCGTTGAATTTTAAAAAATAAAAAAAGATTGGAGAAAAAAAATATTAAAATTTTATAATTATTTCAAAAATAAATCTACGTTTAATTTATGTCGGATATTTTTTTATTAAATTAATAAAAAGATATAAAAAATAAAAAAATAAAATTTAAGAAAATTAATACATATTGTGAATTAGGGGAAAAATATATTCTTTTTATCATGAATTTTATACTTTTAACATTCATTCTCAATTAATTAGAGCTATAAATAGTACTCTTTTTATATATTATTCCAACTAATGTATATCTTATCAATTGAAAATAGATGAAAAAGAGTGAAAAAAAACAACTATCCACAAACGGAATAAGCCTGCAACCTTAAAAATTAAAATTTATTATTAAGGTTTTAAATTTGGAAAAAAGATAAAACTGCATATAAAATTTTTAAAAGGAATCGAAGGAAATGCTCGTTGATAGAAGTGCGTAATTTTTTTTTACTTAGTTACATTTAAGGGTTTATCGCTGGCCAATAAATTATTACATGCTAACATACACAAAGTGAAAATAGACATTACTTGATTTCGCCGTAGGGAGTATTAGATACGTGGCAATTGAGAGAATTGAGTTTAAGTTGGCCACAAACAAACAAAAATATAAAAAAATTTTATACAATTTAGCCACAGAAAAAATAAAACGTTACAAATAGTTATCATAATTATAAAGATTTACCACTGCTTCTTGTTCGTGAGTATTTTCCATGGTAAACTATCGTATTTCTGGTAGTGATTGAAGGAGTAAATTTTCCTTCTTACTAACACAAGGAGTATATTTTTTTTAAACACTGCATAAAAAATAAATTTATACTATTGTATGTGAAACTATTTTGTATTGCACTTATAAAATACGGTGGCTCATTTTTATAAAATTATAAGTTTATTATATGAATAGCAGAAAGGGTGCAAATTTTTCAAAATAAATTAAACAATTTATTTATTCCCAAAACAAATAAAAACAACTTTATTTAATTTATTTTGAAAAATTTCCGCAAAAGCTCATATCTAAGGAAAAAATTACAAAAGGGCAAATCACAAAACATTCAAATTTAATAGGTACTAACATGTCTATTAATCCAACTTTTTTTTATATAAACATAGTAATAATAATAATAAATTTGAAATTAGTCAAAATAATAAGTACTGAAAAGTTTTATTTTATAAATTATATATGATAAAAGGTATTTTATAAGAAAATAAATTGGATACCATCTATTCTTATATTCTTTTTTATACTATATATATAAGTCTTTAATATTTTTTCTTTTAAGATTGAAGTTATAATATAGTTAAAAAAATAAAAATAAGTATAGAATTAACTTTTAATTAAGTCAATAATATAATGGTTTATTTTTTATTATAAAATTATTTTTTAACTCTCATTTTTTAGAGACATTAAATTTTAAAGTTAAGATTTAGGATTTTAACTTTATTATCTATGATTTAGAATTTCAAAATTAAGTTAAAAAATAATTTAAAAAAACTATTCATATTAGATGAAAACAATTAATTTTCCAATTAAATTAAAAATTAATTCATTCTCTTACAAATAATTTATCATCACTCGTGTAAATAGATTCGACTATGGTCTTGTATTTCCTAAGAACAGTGCAATTATCTATCTCACTTATCGTATATATGATTAATATAAGTCGCCTCTAATTTTAGGGATATGATCGAGATTAAATATATCTAAAATTTTTATTTTATAAACTAATGAATACCTCTTCATTAATTTTCTTTAAAAAGAAATAAGTTAATATGAATTGAGTTCATATTTTTTTTTTCTCATTGTGTCTCTCGATCCGGTAGATTAAGAATTAATCCGTCATAATGGATTTTATTTAAAAATTTGTCGCTAACTAATAAATTGTTGCATGCATAAGATGAGATTCGAATCTCTAACACTTATTTAAACATACTAATAAATTAATAATCATTAGGTCAAACCAAATTCGTTGTTTAAGAATTATCGCTCTTAATGTTTGAATTCTTCTTTTATTTTATATTTTTTTATATATAATTTTTTTATATATAAATATACTTAAATTAATTCTATTATATATTAATCTATTTTTTCTTGTGTATTTTACTATATGTATGTACTTATTGATATCGTTGTTTTCATTTTCTTAAAATGTTCTTTAATATGAACCTTTTAATAGAAAAAATTTGTCAGTAATAAAATAGAAAAGACTCAACTAAAAGCTTAAAAATATGGTTAATCACAAAATAGAAAATTGTGGATTATTCTACTTTAGTCATGCTAATATGGCACATGCTCCTTAGGATATTTCTCGATTTATTTAGATTAATTTTTTATTAGTTACAACAATTTTTTTTATTTTGAAAAATAAATAACAATGATAAAAATAATTATAATATAAATTGCTATCGAATATATACATATAACGTCAAAATTGTATCTAATAGTTAAATTTAATTATTCATATATTACCAAAATTATAATTATTCTTCAACATATCCCATTTTTTCCATCTATTGGTAATTTTTCTTATTTTAAATTAAATTTTGAATTAATTGAATTAATATTCTTCTTATTTAATAAATAGCATAGTTGGCTTGATATTTTTTGTTGATATCTCCTAGTTTATTTAGCCTAATTTATTTTGGTTATTCATCTCTTTCTTATTTTATACTAATTCAATTAATTAAAATTAATTATAATGATAGTTATTCATCACTTTCTTATTTTATACTAATTCAATTAATTAAAATTAATAAATTTTACCTATTTAAATTCTTGTAAATTTTTATTCTAATAAATTAAGTTATTAATATAATTTTAGTATTTTATGTCATTAATATTAATATCCTTTTAAAATATCCTTTTTCCTAAGAAACTATGTATATGCTTTAATTTGATAAATTATTACTTTTATACAATATGGCGTTATATACATTTACTATTTGTTTATATGATTAGATGTAATTATATTTAATGTATTTTATCATTTTATTAAAATTAATTATATTAAATGATTAAGATTATGATAGATTATTATTATTTTATTATTATCATATCAATTTTTTATTGTCTATATTATTTTTAAGTATTTAACTTTTTATTCTCTTATATTATATATGTGTTCATCTCTATAAAAATTTACTGCAAATTACAGCCAAAGTATTATATATTTTCTTTTTATTTCTCTTTTTATATGTACAAAATGCATCAAATTATTGCTATTGTTTTTTCTAATAATTTTATTTATCTTCTATTTCTATTTATTTTTCTTCAATACTTTATTTGTTTTTATTTTTAAATTTTTATTTTATTTTATGCATTTGTTCTTTTTAAATTTTTCATAAGTTTATTATAATTACTACTCATGTCCTTATGGCTGATAAACAGGGACAAATGCTTATTGATCATTACTTTAAAAGTGTATAATAAAATTAAAAATGAAAATATCAAATTATTGTCTAGAAATGAGATTGATTATATCTATGTTAATATCACTTTAAAGATTTTATATAACGTGAATATATGTTAAAATTAAGACAATTGCATATTTTTATGATTTATTTATTTAATTTGAATATAATTTATTCTCTATTTTGTTTTAACCCAACCTTTGATTTTTATACAGATTCATTATCTCAAGTATATTATAAGTATTTCTAAATGATGTGAACAAACTCTTGTAATCATAATAGTTATATTGACCACCTTTTTTTCTATTTATAACTTATTTGAACATTTAATTAAAAGTATAAATAAACCGTTGAAAAAAATTATGACTTTTATATAAAATGCCGCATGCATCTTGATTTAGTTTTATGATCATCATTAAATTATGAAAAATATTATAATATTTTATATTTTCTGTTTGCGATCAATATATTAATAAAAATTAAATATTTATAGCAATGTAAAATATATTTTTTGATAATAAAAATTTGATCAACAATAAAATTAAAAAAAAAACTCAACATGAAAATTATAAAATATACATTAGAATTTGAAAGGGAGCAAGGCAATAATTTTTATTTTATTTTTTGAAAATAATATAGTATCAGATTAATTGTAAGTTAAATAATAAATAAAAAAGTTATTGGTGATTCTATATTTGTATTAATTAATTTAATATATTTTTTTATTATGCACATGATCAAATGAAAGAAATTTATGCTAATAGTGACTATTGATTTTACTTAGTAAATACTAAATTTTAAGTGCATTAAAATAAAATTATCATTTATTTTTGTATTATTTGAAGTTTTTGATATGGTATAGTTTTAATAAAAATGGATATTAAAAGTTTAAAATTAGCACTTTTTAATCAATTCAAAAAATGGATAGAAGTTAATGGGTCTCAAATTTTGTTTTGAGCATGATCTTTGAAGACTTCATCCTTTAATTTGTTTGTCAAAACAAATTAAAGAGAATTAGAGAAAATAAAGGTGCTTTAGAAGAGAGAGCACGAATTAAAAACATAAAATAATTATATTAAAAATGTGAATTATACTTAAGTTCAACAATAACCTGAGATGCTTTATATAAGAGAGATTAAATCACAAAACTCATGCAAGTCTCTAACAAACTCTCCAAAACTAATCGCTAATTAATTACAGATGGACCAATAATTTTTATACATGTATAAGACTCTAAGAAACTAAATTAGAGACACTCTAACAAACTTACATGTTGATCAAATTATTACTTTATCTTGACACATAGTTTTTTTAATTAGTTCAGTATCACACTTGTTCTCATTACGCCCCCTCAAACTCAGGAAAATTTTTGAAATTACCTTAAGTTTGGACTTAAATTTTTCAAAGGGATTAGCCATCAACGGCTTAATAAATATGTCAGCCACTTGATCAACAGCACTTATATGCACCACCTTTAGTTGATTTTGGTTAACTCTCTTCCTAATAAAGTGTAAATCGATCTCAAAATGTTTGGTGCAGCCGTGTGATATTGGATTTACTGCAAGAAGAATGGCACTGATATTGTCACAATAGAGAACTGGAATGCCTGATAATGATATGTGAAGTTCCTTGAGAAAATTTTTACCCAAATTAACTCAGTATTCAAAGCAGTTAGCTTCCTATACTCAGTTTCGGTGCTGGACCTGCTGATTGAAACCTGTTTCTTACTCAACCAAGTCATCAAATTAGAATTCATGTAGACACACTAACCACAAGTGAATCGTTTGTCATCAAGATCAGATGTTCAATCATA
This sequence comes from Arachis duranensis, assembly GCF_000817695.3. Taxonomy (NCBI): domain Eukaryota; kingdom Viridiplantae; phylum Streptophyta; class Magnoliopsida; order Fabales; family Fabaceae; genus Arachis; species Arachis duranensis. The sequence goes on from NC_029779.3 coordinate 48,544,767, forward strand.
ATCTGAAAAGGCAAACAAGTGAAAATCAGTGCTAGAATGAAAAATTAACCCCCTGATAGATAAAATCAGCCAAATATCTAAGTATTCTCTTCACACATTTTCAATGAGGAATCAGAGGAGAGTGCATAAATTAGTTGACTTTATTAACAGATTATGCAATTTCAAGTCTGATAAAAGTGGCATATTGTAAAGATCCTATAATTGATCTATAGAGTGAAGAGTTCCTAAACAACTCAACTTTTTGACTTGTCAACTTAGTGGTGGAGACCATTGGTGTTGAAACACATTTCGAATGAGCCATGCCAATTTTTTTTAAAAGATCACTAATATATTTTGTTTGTAACAAATAAATAGCTCCTGATGAGAGTTTTGTAGCCTTATTAGCAAGAAAATAACTAAACTCACCAAAGTCTTTTAAAGAGAATATATTATTTAATTGAGTAATAGTTGAACAAATAGCATTAGGGTCATTACCCGTTATGAGTATATCATCAACATACACAAAAAGAAAGAGTTGAAGCTTACCTGATTTCTTAATAAAAAGCGAAGATCTGACCTTGTATTTGAAAAGCCAAAGGAGGATAATGTTGCTGCCAACTTAATAAATCAGACCCTTAGGGCCTATTGTAATCCATATAATGATTTATTTAACCTACAAACTTGAAAAGAATCACTTTGATGGAAGCCTAGAAGTTTCTTCATAAGAACTAATTCATACAAATCACCATTCAAAAAATGTTATTAAAATCGACTTGATAATTAGTCCATTTATAAGAGAGAGCAATAGAGATAATAATCCTAATAGTTGCTGATTTTATCACTGGTGCAAAGACTTTGATCAAAGTCAATGTCTTTAATTTGATGATTACCCTTAACAACCAATCGTACTTTGTATTTAAGGATGGTACCGTTTGGGTGTCTTTTGATGGCATACACGCATTTACAACCTATAACTCTTTAGTCAGAAACATAGGTAACAAGGAACCACGTTTGTGTTTTATAAAGAGCATTAAGCTCTTTCAACATAACTTGTTTCTAGCGAGATGCTAATAAGACTTTTTCTATAGAAGTTGGTATTTATTAAGAAGATCTAATGGTGCACAAAAAATACTTGAAAATAATTTTGGTTTGAAAATCCCAAATTCGAATCTAGTTTATATTTTGTGTATGTTAGAGGAATGAGGTGAGGGAGGAAGAGTTCCAAACTGAATTTCTAACCTCGAAATGGGAATGTTGTCCTTGTTCAAAGATTGATATAAAGGAATAGAAGCACTAGTATCTTTTAGATGAAAAGAAGTAATAGAATTTATATTGTCACCAGAATTTCGAGATAAATTATTGGCATTAGTTTGAGAAGCTAGATTACTGACTTGGATTAGATAGATTATAGTCACGAGAAGGTGAGACATCAGTAGATAATGAAGGATTCAGAAATGAGGTATTATTTGTATTTGGTGGAGAGGAATTGATGTTAGATGGCATAGAAGGTGAAATTAAAAGAATAAAGAGAGTAGGATGTGAGAAATGAACTTTAAAAAAATTTGGTGGATGAGAAACATCTCAATGTAAGAAAACCTATTCTTATCAAAGATAACATATCTTGTGATTACTAATTTTTTATTAGATGTTAAACACTTGTAGTCCTATGGTTGGGTGCATAGCTTAAGAATATAGGATGTTGAGATTTAAAATCAAGTTTATGCACATTATAAGGTTTAAGAAATGGAAAACATGCACATCCATCAAATTTCAGAAAAGAATAATCAGAAAAGACTTTATGTAACAATTCATATGGTGACAAAGAAAAAGTATTAGTAGAAGGCAAACGATTAATAAGATAAAAAACACTGAGAAAAGCATCATCCCAATATAAGAGATGAATAGATGCATTTGCTAACATAGCAAGACTTGTTTTAGTAATGTGTCGATATTTTTTCTCTGTCTTACCATTTTGTTGGTGTGTGTATCGACAAGAGAAATGATGAGATATACTTTGTGCAACAAGATATGAGGTAAATTCATTAGAAAGATACTTCCTTCCATGATATGGTTGTAAACTCTTAATTCTTAAACTAGTGTAATTTTTCATCTGTGCTTTAAATTGTATAAATGCTTCGAAAGCTTGATATTTAAATATCTTATTCAATAATATATATATATATATATATATCTTTGTGCCGCAATACAGATAATTGAGAAAAATATAAGGCGGCTAAAAAAGAAACAAAAATGGCTATAAGTGAAGTAAGAACAAGAGCATTTGAGGGTCTCTACCAGTTTATAGGCACGAAAGAAGAAGAAAAAGGTATATATAGAATCGCAAAGAGCCGTGAAAGAAGAACGAGAGACTTGGATCAGGTTAAGTGCATAAAGGATAAAGACGGAGAGGTATTGGCTCAAGAGGAGAAGATCAATGAAAGGTAGAAGAGCTACTTCTACGAGTTATTTAATGAAGGACAAAAGACTATTCCGAACTTTAGTCGGTTATGTACGGGGGAAAAAGATCAAAATTTCGACTACTATCGAATGATTCGAGACTTCGAAGTAAAAGAGGCTCTAAAGCGGATGAAAAATGGCATGGCAGTAGGACTCGATAATATCCCAATTGAAGTTTGGAAGGGCATTGGAGAAAAAGGCGTCAGTTGGATAACTAAGTCTTTTAATGAGATTTTAAGGTCTAAGAAGATACCAGATAAGTGAAGAAAGAGCACTTTAGTACCTATCTACAAGAATAAAGGGGATATACAAAATTATGAAAACTATAGAGGTATCAAGTTTAGGAGCCATACCATGAAGTTATGGGAAATGGTGATAGAACGGAGGTTGAGACAAGAAACACAAGTAACAGAGAACCAATTTGATTTTATGTTAGGCAGATCCACCGTTGAAGTGATATACTTGTTAAGAATGATGATGGAGAGGTATCGTAGTAATAAAACTGATCTACATATGGTGTTTTATTGATATGGAAAAAGCGTACGATAGGATGCCAAGGGAGGTCTTATGGAAGGTTTTAGAAAAGAAGAAAGTAAGGATCGCATATATTCGTGCAATTAAAGACATGTATGATGTGGCTACAACTAGTGTGGAGACTAGGTGGTGTGACAGAGAAATTTTCTATTGGTATAAGATTACACCAGGGATCATCCTTAAGTCCATTCCTTTTCACATTAGTTTTGGAAGTACTCACAGAGCATATCCAGGAGCCTATACCATTGTGCATACTTTTTGCCGATGATATCGTCCTTATGGGAGAGTAAAGGAAAGACCTAAATAAGAAGTTGGATTTATGAAAAGAAGCTTTAGAAGTGTATGATTTGTGCATAAGCCGTAGCAAGATGGAATATATGGAATGTAAGTTCGGTCTGCGAAGGAAAAAACCTAATATAGAGGTGAAGATTGGAGATAACATCATACGAAAAGTTAAGAGTTTTAAGTATATTGGGTGCATCATACATGATAATGGAGAGATTGAACGGGATGTAAATCACAGGATCCAAGCAGCTTGGTCAAAATGGCGGAGTGCGTCTGGTTTTATATGTGATAAAAAAGTGCCTTTAAAACTTAAAGGTAAATTCTATCGCACTGCTATCATACCGGCTATACTTTATGGCACAGAGTGTTGGGTGGTCAAAGGAGAGCACGAACATAAACTAAGTGTGGCAGATGTTGAGATGGATGAGTGGTCATATGCGATTGGATAGAATAAGAAATGAAGATATAAGAGAGAGGGTTGGAGTAGCATCTATTGTGGAAAAGATGGTAGAATCGCGTCTCAGGTAGTTTGGACATGTGAGAAGAAGACCGACAGAATACTCAGCAAAGATAGTGGATAAGATGGAAAATGGAAAAATGATGAAAGGTAGAGAAAGACCTAAGAAGACCATCTATAAGGTGGTCAAACGAGATCTACATATAAACGGTCTCTCTACAGACATGATACATGATAGAGCTCAATGACATTGTTTGATTTATGTAGTCGAACCCCACCTAATAGGACAAGACTTTGTTGTTGTTGTTGTCATTCTCTTATTATACTTTTTTCATATATATTAATTTTTTAATAATTTTTTAAATATTTTTTTAGCTTATAACCAGAATATTCATTGAAGAGTATGATAATTAATTTTTTATTAACATAAAGGCATTCTAATAGTTGAAATACTTTTAAAGTTAAGACTATTTTCTAATGTTTTGTCACCCATTATTTGAGCATTAACTCTAATAGAGACATGAATGAAAATTGAAATAAATATCTAATTAATTTTATTATTTTTGTATTTTTTTGATTAATTCATAAAGTTATCAATAATGTTGAGCTAATATTTTGATTTGGGACCTAAATTTTAATTTACTCAATTTAATTCTAGAAAATATTTGTGACTCATGTTAGTTTTTTTAATATTTTTTATTAATAGTGTACTGATATGATATATTAACATGGATTATCAATACCACATATCAGAACATATTTTAACCATATGTAATAGAATGATGACATGTTAAATAGATAGGTGATCCAAAAAGAAGAGATTGTCTTTTATTTTTTTATTATAATAAAAAAATATGAGTAATTTTTGTAATTATTAATTGTTGAGTGTTAATTTAGTGTTTGATGTTAACTCATCCAACTTAGATTATTGTTGGTCATTTTTATAAAACTTAATAATCTTTTAATGATTATTTTGTGAATAATATTTGTTAGGTATTATTTTGTCAATGTCTAAATTTTCAGCTATCGAATTGGTAATTAACTCAAACAAAAAATAAATAAAGAAAAAAAATAAAAGAATAAGATGGAAACAACTCCTGAAAAACTAAGGTCCATCTCCAATAAATACAATAGAAAATATGTTAGAAGAATCTATTCGATCTACTCTATAGTTTTCAAGGCTTCATGTTTAGCTGATTAATCTGATAATTTATTTATCTCTCTTTGAATTGAGCTGAATCTAACACATTAATTTTACTATAATTTCAATTGAAATACTCTTTTGATTAAATCTAAATTCGTATGAGATTAGATGTTTTTTAATTATTCACCAAAAAAGTTTCACTATATATCTAAGTAATTTGTTGATTTTTTTTGCCAAAATCAAATTATACCATCTAGTCCGTAATTCTATTAGAAGAAAATTACTGCTCAAGACCTTTTCAAAGCGCCTATGTAACTAACTCGAATAAAACAAATAAAATAATTACTTATTATTTTAATATTAAAATCAAATTAACTATTAGACTTAAATAATTTTATAAAATTTTCATTGCCATAAAATATTAAAAAAATTATATATATTTCCGTATATTATCGATATACTAGTTTTTATAGTAAAAAAAGGGTGTGTGGGGAGTGAAAGTATTTGTGGGGGGACAAAGATTCCTGTTGTTGTTATTGTTGGGTTTGGACCATAGCCACACAACAACACTCTCAGTGGGTCCCACTCACTTTCCCTCTTCACTCTTCACGCCCCCCCTCCCACTTTCTTCCTTACACGTGGTTTCTTTATCTCTTCTCATTTTCTCGTATCGTCCACTCACGAGAAATTCATTAATTAGTATTTACTATTTAGTAGTCAACGCCCACCAAATTAAGTTGATTTTCCTTTTTTTATGTTTCATTTTATTTTTTATTTACCATTAATTTTTTATTTATTAAATATATGTAAAAATAATAGAAATTAAATTAGTTGAGATAGTGAATATTTATAATTTAATAAAAAAACTTGGATTTAAGTATTTGATATAATAAGAAAATAATTTTTTGGATAAAGTACTAAACCAATCCTTACGTTTGGACGTAATTTTATTTTGGTCCTTAAGATTTAAAGTGTCATATTTGAATCCAAAAAGGTTTTATTTAGTTTCAATGTAGTTTTACTGTGAGCTCAAAGTTAAATAATTAACGAAATATCCTTTATGACAGCAGTACAAGAATAATATCGATAATTTGGAGAATAAATACAAGATTCAAAAGCACAAAATCAATTGTAAATGCATCAATACATTTATTTATCATTCTTCTTATAATTTAAATGAAATATTTTCTATAAAAATAAAAAAAAAGATAAATAAATGTATTTGATGCATCTACAGTTGATTTTGTACCTCTAGAGCTTGTACTTGTTCTCTGAGACTACGTTTGTTTCTAAGAACAAAATAAATCAAGATACTGAGAATAAGACATAAATGATAGAGACATAAAATTTTGTGTTCTTGTATTCTATTTGGTAATAAATTAGAACAAATTATAAAAATCTAATTTATCACATTTTTTTCATTCGAAAATTTGAGAAGAAAAATATAATAATACAAAATATAATTATAAAAAATTAACAAAAATAATGAAAAAATAAAAAATAAGTTGTGTCTCTTGTTAGTGTTTTAGTGTTTCTGGACACAATGTCTTTGTTTATATCTCATTTGTTAAAGACAATTTTGTGTCTTTGTGTTCATGTCTCAGTGTCCTGTCCTTGAAAATAAACGTAGTTCAGATTATCGACCTTATTTTTATACTGCTGTTATGTAAGACATTCTATTAATTATTTAACTTTAATCTCATGGTAAAACTATATTAAAACTAAATAAAACTTTATTAAATTCAAATAAAATATTTTAAATTTTAAGGATTAAAACAGCATTACATCCGAATATAGAGGACGAATTTAGCATTTTACTTTTTTTTATAGGTTATACTTAGAAAAAAAAAAAAGTTAAACGCTAATTCTTCTCATATTTTCATTACATATAGCATAAATTAATATTAATTAATAAAAAACTTTTGCTAACCTTCAACGTTGAATTCAAGACAAGTTAGGATAGATACATATGTAGTTTTACAAGATGCATGTGACGTTTATATATGTTAGAACTTAGAATATGCAAAAATATTTCGTATATACTAAAAATTTACTATTAATAAATTAGTTATTATATATTCATATATAAATTATTTTTTAATTGAATAAATAATTATCAAAATAATTAAACTGACATATTAGAATAATCAAACTTTTAATTTTTTATATATGCATAATATAATTGTAGAATATGTAATTAGAGATTAAATTTTTACATAATGTTAGCATAAAAATCGAAATTCTACACAAATATTAAATTATATATCATATTAAAAAAGTAATTTTTTTTAAATAAATTATTTATAATTTTATTTAAACACATAATATTTAATTGAATTACAGTATTAAAAAGCCTTTTACATACATTTTTTCAACTTATTTTCAATATTAAATTCAAATTAAATAATTCATTAAAAACAAAGAAAAACGTAACGTGCAGGTTACATCTCTTAATAGACAAAAACAACGCGTTTATTTATTTATTCATACATAAGGTTCATTCAAGTGTGAAAATAAGATTGAGAAAAAGATTGCTTCTTAATATTTTTTTTTTCCTAAAAGAAATGTTGATAAGAATTGTGCTACGTAGAAAGTCACTTATTGCTTTGCATTGAATATATAACTTGAATAAATTTTACCCTGAATATTTTAGTCTTATATAACACTATGTTAGGTATACATACAAAATTAAACTAAATAAGTTAAATATATGTTAGAATACAAATTACATATTAAAAATGAGTGAAATAATATTTATATTTATATACAATTACATAGTGATGTTTTTTTTTGTACATAGTATTTTTGTCTTTCATATTTTTTTATTTTTAATTAAATTTTTAATATGCATGTTAGACAAATAAATTTTTTAACAAAATTTATTATAAGATAAAATGATGAACAATAATTTTTAGAGAATAAAAATTTGTTAGAAAATGAAATTCCCAGTTTAATTTTTTTTTTAGGAACCAATTTGGGTTGTTTACAATTAAATTTTAATAAAATGATATGACTAAATTGATGAATTAAAAGAATTATATGAAATTTAACATTATATTTAAAATTATATTTAAAAATTATTTATGATAAATAAAGCTACTCTGATCTTAGATATAAAAGTAGTGAAAATAAATAATATAAATTTCAGAAACATTGTTTTCCAAGTAAACCTTTATCCTTATAATTATAATTTGACAAACAACAGTAAAAACCTTCAAATTAGTACAAAGACCCAATTATATATATTTTCTTTAAAAAACAAGAGAAAAGATAAGAATAAAAGTCTCCATGACATACATCTTTAAATTATGAATTTATTCATCGTAATATATTTTACATCTGGAGACATATAGGCAGTGTACTGTTTTTTATAATGCTTTAAGGGCAAGAAAAAAATTCAGAAAAATTATTTGTTTTCATATGAATTTCCCCCAAGGGCATTGCACATGCAATATTATGGCTTGGCCTACAAATATATTTTTCCATATGCCCATATCCCTGTGAGCTCCTAATAAGTAAATGTTTCTGTCGGTATATATATATATATATATATATATATAGACCATTTAATTAATTTCCTAGGAGCTTATATTTGATGCCTCTAGAAACCAGGATATAATAGACTAAATAAGTTTAAGTTATTATAAAATTGTTGAGTTATTATCTATCATACATAAACATTTACACAAGTACAAGATAAGATATGACACGATGAAATATATGAACATGTAAATTTTTAAATTTTTATACGATATAAAAATATATCATATATATAAAATATAAAATCAAACACGTTTTAAAAATATATATTAAAAATAAGTTTAGATATGCTAACATATGATAGTATTAAGTGTATCTAAATATATGCGAAAAATAATTTTTTATTTTTTATTAAGACACAATTAAATACAAAAAAATATGCATTTCAATAAATATCATATCTAAAATATATCTGATATATAGACACGATAACTAAAGAAAATGTCTATATTTCATAGATTATTATTTACCGTTCTTGTTATATTTATTTTCTTTATTTTAGTTTGTTCCAATTTTATAAATGTATATGGGCTAATTTTTCTTAATTATTTCCAAAAGCTTTTGTATCAAATCCATCAATATTCTAGATGACTCAAAATCAAAACCATATTTTATCAAATCTTAAATTTTAAATTCTACGTATTACTTTAATAGATAGTGATGCGATTATAATTTTATTTAAAATGTAAGTCATTGTCGAATTTAATAGACATTATTTGACCTTCTTATTGAATATGATATATAACGCGTGTTACTTTTTAATCTTCCGTGTAAAATATAATAGTAATTATATTTTCCATTTATACATTATGTATTTTTAGTTTAAATCCCGAGTATATTCTTAGTAATTTCATTGTTGTCACTCAATAATTTTAGATACATATGTTTGAAATAATAATAGGAAAACTAGGAGGTCAGTAATTTTTGTATTTTGTGACTAGTACTTAATTATAAAAAGAAAAGTGAGTGATCTTTTACTATTGAATATAATCTCACACCATTAAAAATATTATTAATAACCAATTAATAATTACAAAACACAAAAATTACTGGCCCCTAACACTTCTCATAATAATATTATGTGTATGCTAAAAATTAATTATTTGTATAAAATATATGTTAAAAATAAATTAAATAATATATTATTTGTATATAAATACACGATAACTAATTTAATAATTGATATTTTATATGCACATAACATTTTTATTTATTAAACTGTTTAAATGAAAATGAGTATTTTTATTAAGGATAAATTTGTTAGTTCAATTAAAAAGAGTTGAAATATTTGAAGAAGTTATTCTTTTAATCATACAAATAAATAAGATTATCGTTATAACAGAAGCGGAAGATAGCGGCAAATTATATAAATTGCCGTATTTAAAAAAAAAAACTTATTTTCAAAACCATAAATAATTTTATCCATTTAGCCGTTGTTATATCACTAATTGTTAGAAATCGTCGCAAAAACTAATCTTTACATCTCAAATCATGCTCATTTATAAATTGTTAGAATGTAATTTTGTGATAGTCTAAAATCACTTTAAATTGTTGTTATTATAAAAAAAATAACCGCCACTATTGATGTATTTATTATAGTGTATTATATTATAAAATTACTTATTTCGAGGTTGTTAGGAATATGAATATTAATGATTATAAAAAGAGTTAAAATATCAAGAACATTTTTTTGGCTTTAAAGCGAATTTTTTGTGTATGACTTTTTCTTCTTTTTTTTGTTTGTGCCTATGTATAATCGTATTTCAAGCTTGGATGCTTTATAGTAAATAAGGGCTCAATTTATATATTCTCAAGAAGAAAGTATTTATATAAGTATTTAGTGATTCAACAACTTGTATTACTTTAAAATTTTGACAAATACAAGATACCAATGTACATGATAGTAATGCAAGCGTATGCACCATTTGAATTTATTTGTACTTGTATCACCACATTTCAGCGTCAGAGGCTCTATTATAAATAGAGTTTAATTTTGATATAATGATAGTATAAAATATTTTATACAGTTGTATAATTATATATATTTTTTAAATGATTATTTACTTAATTAATATGAAAGGTAATTATTTTTATTTATATAACGTTATATAATTGAATACATGTGTAAAACTACTTTATACTAATAGTGCATTAAAATTAAAATCTTATAAATAAGAATTTAATTTATATATATTGACAAAAAAATTATATACATTTTTAGTACAAAAAAACATAACAAATTTAATTAATTATTACATCAAGAACAATATATATTAATTAAAAAATTTATAACTTTACAAGTTTAATTTCCAAATATGAATCTTTAATTGAAATTTAATATAAAACTCTTTATATGATCATATATATAGAAATTAAAATTGACAGACAAATAAGGAAAGGAAAAAACTACCTTATATACATACAAAAGAAATCATCATCAGTTATGAAGCATTTGCTGACTAGTATATGAGAAGATATTGCATGTATTCATGAACCTACGTCAGCAATATGATCTTGATCAGTAAAGTTAATTAATTAATTAAAACTCTTAATAAGTTTTTTAACTAATTAATTCACATGACAAGGTATAATTTGTAACAAATTTTGGTAATTTCATAGTAACACACTAACACGGAAATATATAATAAGGGCAATATCTCGTGACGAGATAAAGGAAAGTATTCAAAGCGCAATTTGGACGAGTTGACAATAAATAAAAAGAAAGGAAAAAAAAGAAGAAGAAGCAAACATTAGTAATATATGTGTATATTATATTATATATGGGAAATAGTAATTTATTCAACAATTCAACAATAACTACATTAGGATTTCAATAAATTATTTTATTCAGAAAGACAATTTTTTAAGATTAAATAAATCATTTACCTAATTATCTATACTATTTTGAAATTCTCACAAAGGTAAATTTCTAGTTATATAAAATGTAAAATTGTTTAATTGTAATTACTCATAACTAATTTGGAAAGAAATATTTATGGTCAAAGGATCAGAATTCAAACTTAAGGAAAAGAAAGGTTTATTGATTAAAAAGTTCTTTTAAAAGGCTGCCATGTTAATAAGTAATAGAAATTTTTTAACTTTAGTTTAATAAATATTAGCAATGGTTTTAATTATCATATATTCTAATGACATATTTTAGAATTACTATTAGTAAAATTTTAAGCGTTTTATTTCAATAAAAATATAATTTTGATTCATTAATCGTGTTAAGAATTTTACATAATTATCAAATTATATTCATGAACTTATATAATGTTTTAAATAATTATGAATTTAGATAATTTTTTAAATAATAAATTTAAAAATTAATTAATTTTTTGATGTGATAATACATGATAAATGTCTTTGTAAAATTTTTGTACACTAGTAATATATGAAAATTAAATTTGTAATAAGTACATAATAAATCCATTAAGCTTAAATTTTGCATATTTATTATAAAAATATTTTTAATTAGTAATCTTAATATGTATGTTTAGGATATATATTAACTAAATATATTAGTAAACTAATTTACATCGGCTAAGCAATCAACTCCGTCGTCTATTTAAATAAGTTGAAAGTTTGAACTTTTTAATCCGTATTAAGTTAATTAAGTCTTTAAATAGAATTTCGATTTACAACAAATTAATTCTTAGTGTGAGAGCGACAATGCTGTGAAAAAAAAATCTAAATCTAAACCTAAACCTATTAGCTTTTAGAGAAACAAAAAAAGCAACTAAATATTAATGTTTGTTTGGTTATTATTAAGTTGATAAAAAAATATCTTTAACATGTTTGATAAATTTTTAATAATAAAAATAAAAGTACTAGAAAAATAAAAAGATATTTTTTGAAGTTACAATTTATATTTTTTAAAAGATCCTTTTTACTTAAATTTTTTTTAATAGGTAGAAAAAAACCCGAAACAGGATTAATTTAAGCTATTTTTACTATATCTTTTATAGTCTGGTGAATATTATTGTACCTTTTATTTATTGGTGACTAAACGTACTAGTAATTATTAGTGGTAATTGGTAATTACGCTTAAATTTATTACAGTTTAGGGAGTGTGAGAAACACGCGTAGTGAGTTTGGCGATTGGGAATGGGAAGGGTGATGAGTGAGGGGGCGCTGCCCGTTCATAGGACGACAATCCCATTTCCCAATAAAAATACAACTACTTTCTCCCTTCCAACACCGTCACCGTCACCGTTTCATCCTCTCTTCTCTCTTGTCCCCTCCCGTCAATCTTGACGCCGTCACTCCCTTCATTCCAGCCGCCCGCTCTCACTCATGGACTCGTCTGTTACAACTGGATATACCCCGTCACAAATCCCCTTCCCCACCGGCACCTGCCAGTTGTGACCCTGATTGGGTTAAGAAATTGACCGCGGTTGAAATTATTGCACGCTGTTTTGACCACTCTCTCTGGTTAAAGTTAAACTCCCAAAAGCACCAACACCACCCAACACCAAGCACCTCTCTCTCTCTCTCTCTCTCTCTCTCTCTCTCTCTCTTCTTGCTCCTCTCTCCTCTCTTCCTTCTGCTTATTCAGCTTTTTTTTATCCTCTTTGCTTCAACAATTAACCTTAGAAGGGAAAAAACAGACACCAAAGGTTGAATTTTGTTGCTTCTCTTTAGAAGACGAAGAAGAAGAAGAAGAATCTGTGTGGTGTTTTTTGTTGAATTTGAGAGTTATTACTTTCAGTGAAAGGGAGATTTTTTTATTATTTTTAATTTTTATTTTGGGGAATGCGAAGTTTGTGGAAATAGTGTGTTTTGGATGAGAGATCTGTGTTTGTCGGAGAAATGGCATCATCGGAGGCAGCAACAACCATCAAGGTTAATGGTAATTCTCACAACAATAACAACAACAACAACAACTCTTCGGAGCTGAACAACAATGTTCATTCTTCATCTTCTTCCTCCACCTCACCCAAAGGTAAACCAAAAAAATAAAAAAATACAGCTTCACCTCTTTCACTTTCTGTTCTGTCTTTTCTTCTCTCTCTTCTCTTGATTTTTTTTTGAATTTTTTTTATTTTTGATTTTTGTGTGTGAGTGTTGGTAACTGTTGTTGTCGTTGTGACAGACGCGGAAGCTGCACTTTACAGGGAGCTATGGCATGCGTGTGCAGGTCCTCTTGTTACAGTTCCAAGAGAAGGAGAAAGAGTTTTCTATTTCCCTCAGGGACACATAGAACAGGTAAATCACAAAAAATAAAAAATCAAATTCATGCTTCATATTCATAATTTTATTTCCATCTGTGCTTTACGATGTTTGGTTTTGAAAAAAATCCCAAAAAAAAAAGTTACAAAATTTCCTAGTGGAGCTTCAGCTCAGATTTGGTCAAAATTTGCAACTGCTTCACTTAAGTTTTCTTCAATTTCAGCTAGATGGCTTCAATTTCTTTTTTTTTTCAAGAAATAAAAGAAAAATTGTTTTTGGGTTTTGGGATTTCTTTGAAGTTTGTGTTTTTGGGGTTTTGTTAACTTATGAGGGCTGTGTGTTTGTTTTTGGTGGCACATGAAATTAGGTGGAGGCGTCAACAAATCAGGTGGCTGACCAACACATGCCTGTGTACGATCTTCCTTCCAAGATCCTTTGTCGGGTCATCAACGTGCAGCTCAAGGTAGTGTTCCTTGATCCATGTTATGCTATGCTAATTTTTCGGTCCTTGGAAAGAAAAATAAATAAAGAATTCATGTGCTTTTTGAACCAACCAATCCTCTCTGGTGTTGTAAGCTTATGAAGAATGTCATGTTATGTTTGTTTCAGGCGGAGCCCGACACAGATGAGGTGTTTGCCCAGATTACCTTGCTTCCGGAACAAAATGTATGTTTTCTCAGCTTTGTTGTTTAGTTTTGGAAAATTATGGAATATGGCTCTTGTGATTTGCTTGTTTTGGTTTTGGTTTTGGTTTTGGTTTTGAATGTTGTGTTGTGATGGTAGCAAGATGAGAATGCGGTCGAGAAAGAACCTCCACTGCCACCACCACCGCGCTTCCATGTACATTCATTCTGTAAGACGCTGACCGCATCTGATACAAGCACCCACGGTGGGTTTTCCGTTCTGAGGCGACATGCTGACGAGTGCCTTCCTCCCCTGGTTTGTTTTTTCTTGTTCTTTGTTGTTCTTGTGCTTGGATTCTGTTGTTTGTTGTGGCTACTAATTTAGGGATTGCTCATCTTTTGGACAGGATATGTCAAAGCAGCCGCCTACCCAGGAATTGGTGGCGAAGGATTTGCATGCGAATGAATGGCGATTTAGGCACATATTCCGAGGTATTCTGATGATAATTTTATTTCAAGTTTTATAGTCTTATTCACATATCGTGTGTTATGTCCTTTTCCTCTCTTGTGCTTGGATTGTGACTGACAACTTCATGGAATTGCAGGTCAACCTCGGAGGCACTTGCTTCAAAGTGGCTGGAGTGTTTTTGTTAGCTCCAAGAGGCTAGTTGCTGGGGATGCCTTCATATTCTTAAGGTTTGTTCTTATGTTAATTGGCTTTTTAGACTGCACTTTTGTGTTTTCCATTTGGGGGTGGTACTAATTTAAGAACTTCCAGAGGTGAGAATGGGGAGCTTCGTGTGGGCGTACGGAGAGCGATGAGACAGCAGGGGAATGTCCCATCCTCGGTTATTTCTAGCCACAGTATGCATCTTGGGGTTCTTGCAACTGCTTGGCATGCCATCTTGACAGGAACCATATTCACTGTTTATTATAAACCGAGGTTTGTGACTTAAAATTATGTCTATTCGTGAGTGTAATCTTTGTATTTTAATTTCCCAGAACAGGGTCAACTGAAGTTCGATTGGTACTTTTTTGCAGGACTAGTCCTGCTGAGTTCATTGTTCCATACGACCAATATATGGAATCTCTAAAGAATAATTACACCATAGGGATGCGGTTTAAAATGAGGTTTGAAGGTGAAGAGGCTCCAGAACAGAGGTATGAATTCTTGGATAAACCGAGGAGTATGTTTGGTTGTTTAAGATACCATTTGAATGGGCAAAGATTCCTTACATGTCTTGTTATATAATTGTAGGTTTACTGGTACCATTGTTGGAATAGAAGATGCTGACTCAAAAAGGTGGCCTGAATCAAAATGGAGATGCCTCAAGGTGTGCATCTCTAGTATTATATTATACGCATGATTGTTAAAATTAATTGAAGCATGCTTTAACGAAGTTGCTATGTTGTGGTCAGGTGAGATGGGATGAAACATCTAACATTCCCCGTCCAGAGAGGGTTTCCCCTTGGAAAATAGAGCCTGCTCTTGCTCCTCCAGCTCTGAACCCTCTTTCAATGCCCAGGGCTAAAAGGCCTCGATCTAATGTACCTAATGTACCAATTCAATCATCCCAAGATTCTTCTGTCCTAACTCGAGAAGGTATGGCTATCTCGCTTTGAATATTTGATGTTCTAAAGAATTTCTCTTTTCATAAGCATGTGTTTATCTGAATCCCTTGTGTTTTTGGGTGAATTACAGCATCGTCTAAAGTAAGCGCAGACCCTTCACCAGCAAATGGATTCCCAAGGGTCTTGCAAGGTCAAGAATTCTCGACCTTGCGTGGCAATTTCGCAGAAAGTAACGAGTCCGACACAGCTGAGAAATCTGTTGTTTGGCCACCTGTAGATGATGAGAAAGTTGATGTTGTTTCAATGTCACGGAGGTACGGTTCAGAGAACTGGATGTCAATGGGAAGGCATGACACGTCCTATTCAGATCTTCTTTCAGGTTTTGGGGCCAGCGGAGATCCGTCCCATCCATCCTTGGGAGATCAAATGGGTGGACCTGTGGCCTACTCTGCCAGAAAGCATGTGTTAGATCGCGAAGGCAAACTTAATGTGCATCATCCTTGGCCAGCAATGTCCTCAGGTTTTTCACTAAACCTCTTGGAGCCTAGTACGAAAGAATCTCCACGCGGCAGCGAAACACCTTACCAAGCTCGAGGGAATTTGAGGTACGGCCCATTCAGTGAATATCCGGTCATTCCTGGTCACAAAGTTGAGCATCCACATGGAAAGTTGATGCTGCCACCACCCCCAACTCAATACGAGAGTCCTTGTTCAAGAGACCTTATGTCCAAACCAATGTCAGCGAAAACATATGAGACAGCGAAACCAAAAGAAGGTGACTGTAAGCTATTTGGCATCTCACTTATCAGTAGCCCTACTGCTGCACCGGAGCCTTCTGTATCACATAGAAGTGGGACGACTGAGCCAGCTGGTCAAGCACATCTCAAATCACACCACCAACGCACTTCTGAAAATGATCAGAAAACAGAACAATCAAAGGGCTTGAAATCGGCAGATGGTCAAGTTATTGTTGATGACCATGACAAACCGTCAAAAACTTCCCAGGTGCATCTTAAAGATGGTCAGGCCAAACCACTAAGCAGCTCAGCTAGGAGTTGCACCAAGGTAAGTAACTTCCCTGTCAAGGTAACGATTGGTTAAAGGCTAGAAATTTGTATAGGAAAAATAGTTGAAAATGTTTATTTCAGGTCCACAAGAAGGGGATTGCGCTTGGTAGGTCTGTGGATCTGACAAAGTACAGCAACTATGATGAATTGGTTGCTGAATTGGATCAGCTGTTTGAATTTGGAGGTGAATTAATGTCAACAAGAAAGGATTGGCTTATTGTCTACACTGATAATGAGGGTGACATGATGCTCGTCGGGGACGATCCATGGCAGTAAGTATCTATCTAAGCGATTATATTTGCAATCTGCCCTATATTAGATGATTATATTAACATATATATATATTCTCTCTTGGAAAACAATACCAGGGAGTTCTGTGCCATGGTTCGCAAAATTTATATCTACCCGAAAGAGGAGATTCAAAAGATGAGCCCAGGTACCTTAAGTTCAAGAAATGAAGAGAATCATTCAGCTAGTGAAGGAACTGAGGCAAAAGAAGTCAAAAGTCAGCTGCACCAGAAGTTAAATTCAGAAAGTGTGGCTACGGTCCACGATAATTAGTAGCTTGATTACTTATAACTTCCAGGTAACTTTGCCATACCTACGATTGATCTTGGGACTCGATTCAACAATGTTAGCTGTTATGAAAAAAATGCTTGTCATGAGCATGCACAACCACCACTCATTCTTGATTTATGACCTATAAACATTATAAATGACCACCAGAATTTCACAATGTTTTAAGAGTTACTGTTCTAGTATCTTACGGTGTAACATCTTGTGATTCGCAGATTCAGGGCTGGAAAATACGGGACCGTAAAATTCTGCTTTTCGGTTGGAGAATATGGCCTGAAGAACTTTTAATTAACTGTTGTTTGCTTTTGAAGTGACTTTGTGGAATCAGAATATGGATGGCATTTGAACCGAGTATCCATCCAATTTTGGACATAATCCTGGAAGTTAGTAGAGAGTATGTGCATCATGCCAAATTATACACTCCCTAGTAGTACTAGTGTTGTAATCATTGTGTTTTAGAGCAAAGGTATGATATGGGGTGATATCATAAAAACCTTGCATTTTTTTATCAACAACAATCCTCTACCATTTTAGCAGTAGTATTAGTAGTAGTAGTTGTACATAGTTTGTTTTTCACTCCTTCCCTCTGAACAGTGAACACCTCCAACCCCATTAATGTAATGAAGTTCATTAATACAAGGGAGGGAGCCTTATGTCTTATGGTTGGAAAACTAAGTTTATCTGATGATTTTTAATTTGGTTGTCTCATAATTAAAATCCTAGTTTGGGAGATGGAAAGCTATTGTGGATATCCATCATCCAATTTGCATATTTTGCAAGATGTATAATGAAATTTTGCTCAACTTCAAATCATTTGTATCTTGGTCTATATTATGAGTTTAGGTAGGAAGGGTCATTATCTTAAAAATAAAGGGTGTGTGGATAAATCTGAAATCGTTTTCAAGTGTTTTGATTTGAAAATAATAATAATATCTTAGTGATGAAATGTACTTGTTGTCAATCCTTATGATGACACTTAATAGCTGTGTGGTCCTTGCATAGCTAGCTGGATATTTTGAGAGGTGATTACGTGATAAAGCCTCTTTCTGGAAAGCACAATGGTTAAAGAAAGGGTCAGATTGCTGATTTTCTTCAAAAGTGAAAACTACTATGGTGTATAGTGTGTACTGTAATGGCACGTTACTAATGGACCTCATTGTTTTGCAGTGGTCGGTGCTTTAGAAACCTTAGCCCCAAGGAATTACATCATTTTCATGTTTCTTGCATAAGAAGAGACTCCACTTGAGAGTGTGATAGTGCAAGTAACCTTTAGTTTCGCCAATTTTTCTGCAATAAAATGGCACTATTTTCTTCTTACCTTTGGGCTTGAAAAGGGAAGATATACTTGCTCCCTTTGATTCCAAATAAATTCCGAATTTCTAATCAACTTGTATTGTTCGAGTAATCAGTTCATTTTTTTACCTGACCAAGTGTTAAAAGTTTAAATATTATATTGTATATACAACAATCTATTAGTCAAGCAATTGATTACGTGTGTAAGGTTTTTTATTTATTTTTTAATTGTAGGAAAAAATAGGACATATTTAACAAAGTTTTAGTGTGTCATAATTGTATATTTAAAAAGGTTTAATCGGTATTTTGCACATAATTTAAAGTCTTAGGAAGTATAGTATACTATACATGTTTTTGGATCATTTGCACTTTTTGAGAAGTTTATGGTTGTTTTGCATGTTTTTGGAGTAGGGTTAAAGTGATAGTGTAAAGCTCAAAAGTAAAATGCAATTAACTGTTTTTGAAAATTTACTTGGTTTAAAATTTCTATTTAGAAATTTTGCACAATGTCTTATGTTCATTTAAAATTAAGAAAATTTCAAACCTTTTGTAATCTATTTGAATATCTAACTAAAATGAACAATACTATGTATATACAAAAAATCAACCAGCCATAAATTTGTGAAATGTATTAACTATGGGGCAGAAATAAGGAGATAAAGTCACTAAAACTTTTGTCCGTTTGGGAAGCTTATAAAAAGTGATTAATAGGGTTAGACACCAGTTCCACTTGAAAACCTATTTTCATAAGTGGCCATGGACTTAGTTAGAACTTGTAAAATGATCTACCTAGGGTTGAAGAGGAGCATGGAAAATGTGGCCAACATTGTAAATGCAATTAAAGAGGTACATTTTCATGTGAAAAGAAATTTTCTTCCAAATCAACGTTACTTAAAATTGAAATCACTAAAGCTAGTAGTATCATACTTCATACAACTTGAACTATGGGCATTAAGTAAACTAGAAATTAAAAAAAAAACTAACAATTTATTTAATCTCGATAAAATTATCGATATTTGAATATTACTATTAGAAATTCGACCAACTCGACCCGAATACAAACTAGTTAAATGAGAATATTTTTGGACCAAAAGAGAGTTAGATGATGGCAGGGTACCCAGCTGTATCCAAGAGCACTGCCTTGATTTGCTCTGGATGCACATCTTGACCTTCTTTGCATTGCTGGAAGAGAGGAACAAATGTATGCTTAGGGTTTACATTTAGAAAATTAAAGAAAAACTACTTAATGACCAAAAAAAAAAGAGAAAAAACTACTTAAATGAAAAATATTTTAGCATCTACAAATATTTTAGCATTTGCATTCCTCTATGACTCTATCTACTATTATTACATAAAATATGAAATTTATCTTTTGGGAATTTATATCCTATAAAGTAGAAAAATATGTATTTTTTACCAGAATAACTTTAATGCAGTGCTTTTTTGAATTTTAAATTTGACATGTATAGAAAATGACCTGTTTTCAAAAATTTCACTTTGTATTGAAAAAATGATTCATGAAATGAGATGGTTTCAGTATAGAAAGATGGTATTATTTTGGTGAAAAATTAATTAAATTTTATTATTTTGTATAACTATTTTGTTTGGTTTTTCTGAATCAAAATCAAATATTAAAATGACAAATCTTATATTTAATCTCAAATAATTATTTATGATATCTAATTTTGTAAATACTAATGTGTCATTTTATGAAATTTAAAATAAAATTAAACTAAATCAAATATTATATTGAAGATGCTCTTAGGGTGTGTTTGGTAACCACGTTGGAAGGAAAAAAACACGTTAGAACTTCTTGAAAGATTCACTTTTTTGTTTGGCTAGTTTTTTCTTTACAAACGCAGAAGTGATTTTGTTCTTAAAATCACGTTTACAAGAAGCAATAATTTCTAGCTTCTCCGTTGTACTAACGTGCTTTTAGTCAATACCTTTAATATTTATTTTTCTTTTACCAACTTTATCCTTTATACATGTTATTGTATTATTTATAGAATTATTATTATTCCTCTCTATATGAACTCTTTTTTTATTATTTATTATTTATATTTTTTACTAATTTCTTATTTGACATTATATATTTTTATAATTGTAATTTTTGTGTATTATATTTATTATTATCTTTTTATAATAGAAACTATTGATCCCATTAGGTAAAATAAATTAAATAAAAAAATTAATCATAAATAATAATAATAGTTAAAAATTATAATGTACTAAAAAAGAATACTAAGAGTATTAAAAATATACTATATAAAAAATATATAAGAAAAAAGTATAAAAAAATTAAACATGTATAAAAAAATAATATTATAATTTAATGTCATGTCCTTTTAAGTAATTATCTATCTAAAAGTGATTTTAACTAATATTATCCAAACAATATTTATTTTATCAAAATCAATTTTGGTAAAGAGTTACCAAACATAAATCATGTTAACACAAACTTACTTCTATCCAAAATCAATTCTATAAAATCACTTTTATTCAAACTTCAGTTTGACCAACTACAATCCAAACACACACTTAATAAACACACCAACTAGCAGTGGCGGAGGTTGAAACAAAATTTTGAGGGGGTCAGATAGAAGATAATTGTCAAGATGCTTTTGATATGGACCCATCTAAAATAAGTTCATCTAATCTTATCTCTTTGATTTTGGTGATATTGTCAAATTTAAAGCGGTTTTTCAAGGTCTCGTTCCAAAGAATTAAGGTCAAACTCATTAGATGCAACTCTTTGAACTTTTGAAGGTTGTATCTCACTTTCTTTGTGATTCATTAAAGTAAAAAAACTATCTACAAGTGTTGATATTATAAAAGTTATATGTTCTCCTTCTTGAATATTAGCATTCCTCTTAAAATAACATCAATTCTTTAAATTTTTCATGATTATTTTATATAAAAATTTGAATATATATCTTGTAAAATATATTAAAAAGAAGTTAGAAGGACAAATATTAAAATTTATAATATTTATTGAATTTTTTTATCAATTTATATGAATACAATAATATCAATATTTATTGAATATTCTAATATTTTTTATCATATAAAAAATTAAATTAAATAAATAGTAAAATATAAAATAATATTAAATTGCATAAATAAAAATACCTAATTTTTTATATTTAAACTTAAAGGTAGAGGGAGCAGCGAAATGCGAATACACTCAGTTCAGTCCAAATTTAACAAGGTTTGAATGTTTAAAATTAAAAACAAATGTTCAATAAAAATAAGAGATTAAGATTGAACTTTAGTATTTTAAGTCATAATAAAGTATTTGAGTCAACTAAACTATTTTTTATTTTTTAAAAAAATATTACTAATTTTTTTAATAAAAGTTTAGGAGAGTCGTGACCCCTTATCTTAACTAAGCTCTGCCTCACAACTAGAATAGTAGATTGTACAAAAAGTTGAGTTGAGATTAATAGCATGAGAATGCAATAGGCACAATAATTTGATATTAATTTCAATATAAGTGGTTGTGGTAATAATCTAATAAAGTTGTAAATATATAAAAATATTAGTAAAGTACCTCAGCTCTAAAAATATCCAAAGCAAAACCATTGAAACAGCTGATAACAGCTTGCTGAATGTCTAAGCCAAGTGTGTCCAATGCCCTCATTGTTGACAGCAGAAGCCCTGCTTTCCGACCACAAAACATGTGAATGTTCACTGCCCTTCCTTCTCTCAACCTCACATCAACCTACACATACATATTAAATTAATTAATTAATTGCATTATCACATTATGCATGTTAACAAAAATTTCATTCTAAATCATATTTTTTTTCTCACGTTATATTCTAATCAGGGTAAAGACTAATCTGTTATGTATTTAAATTCTATTTAAGAATCTATAGTTGACCAATAAAATACTACATAATGCATACACAAAGCAAGATTTGAATCTTCAACGCTTGTCTGACTACTCGACTAACCTAAGTTAGTTTCATACTAAATAATTAATCCTACTAATATAATGGATAATATTTGCACAGCCATTTTGGATTTTTTTTTATTGTTTATATTGGACTCATATAGTTGATTATTACTAATACAAATGGTTAGTAACTATATGATGTAAAGTAAAAGGTTTATTTCTTAAAAAACATTAATAATATTTTATAGTGGGGAAAAATTGTTTCTATAACTCATTTTGTATATATATATATATAGATATATTAGCATATATAGATAAGTAGAGAAAAGAAGAAAATGTAAGAGATTGGAGAAAGAAATTAAAGGAGGTTACCCTAGGAGGTTGAGCATTGGGACTAGGAAGTGAAGTGGGGCAAATCTCTTCTTTAATGCGGGTTGGGAGTGACGGTGGAGTTGGTGTCAATGGATAGAAGCTTGATGAGGCTACTACTGTTGGTACTGCTGTCATGACTGAACCACTTCCAGAATTAGTTGAAGTTGATGATGATGATTCCAATTCATTATGAAGCTCATTGATTCTCTGCAGCAGTTCCCTCAGATATTCAATTGCATCTCCTAATATTGAAGCCCTGTCCATCTATAATATATACACTTTTCTCATTTATTAATCAAATAAAGCCTTCCAACAATAATGTTATATAGTTATATATTTTAGCTAAGTTCTAAGTATGTTCCCTTCAAATAATTATTGTCCTTAAATTCGCCAATAGAGATCAAGTTCTTTAAACCAATTTATTAATTAAGGTCATGTTAATTTTTGGTTTTTCACGATATTTTTTAATTCGACAATTTAAAGATTAATCTGACGAACATATATTCTATTTAAGATTAGGTTAGATTACCGTTTTCGATCGAAGATGCTAAAAAATTAAATATATTAATTAAATTATTAAAAAAATAAGTTAATAAAAAGAAATAAAATATTTTGATTTCACTAAGAAATTAACCTTTTCTTTTACAATAATCAACAAAATAAAGAATTAATAAAAACTAAAAAATATCTACTAATGATCAAATTTTTCTCAATTTTTGCTTTTTGTTTTAGAAGTTTAAATTCTTAACACGTTCCATCACTATTCTTGTAAGAACCTCTTCTAATTGAATTTTGTATAAATATTTTTTTGAATAAATTACCATTTGTATCTATAAAAGATATTAATATTGACAAATATATCTATATAAAAATAAAATGACAATTATACCATCGGAAGATAGCTTCTATATGCTAAAGAATATCTTAACGGATCAACTGTGTAACCAATGTCTCAAGACTTTTGGCCCACAAAACCATCTTTTATAGTTATAATTGTCATTTTATTTTTATATGAATATATTTATTGTCAGTAGTATATGTATATATATCTTTTATGAATACAAATGCTAATTTATTCATATTTTTTTTATTCGAGAACCAAACAAGAATCGAATTTTACCTTTAACATGTTCTATATCAAAAAATTATTCATCTAACAAATTTAAATCAAATATTATTATTATATTTCTAATACAAATGTTATTAAATATTTAATTTAAATTAAAAAATTAAATTTATAATAAAAATTTAGATATAGTTAACTTCATGTTAATTAATTTATTAATAATTTGACAGATTTAAAATTTAAAAAGCTATTAATTTCATATGAAAATGAAATTAAATGTTCAAAATTTTCACTTTAAATTTATTTATTGTGAAAAATTAAAGATTTGGAAGAGAAGAAAGAGTCTTACTTTGCTAATCTTTGGAACAACGGACCTGAGCATGTAGAGCCTATCATTGAGCTTCTTCCGGCGACGCCGCTCCGCCATCAAGTTCTTCGCCGGCATCCCTTTCTTATTCTTGCCACCACCTCCTTTCTGATTATTCTTCTTGTTATTGGTTTCAATCAAGTCATCGCCGGAATCATAGTTGAATGCCGATGACCCATCAAAGCTTCCATTATCTTCCATCTCCATCATCACCTTTCTCTTCATACTATTCTTATTATTATTGTTATCATCTTCTCCAAGAACACCACCTTGTTGTTGTTGTGATGAGGAGTTGTTTTTTCTGAGTGCTGCTCTCTTCTGAAACAGAGTTGGTTGTGCTCCAGATGGAGGTAGAGAATCATCAAGGGGTCTCAAAATCTTGGATCTGTTGAAGAACAATGGTGGTGGTGGTGGTGGTGCGGGTTTTCCAGAAGAAGAACAAGAACCTAGTTCCTCCAAGTTGTGATGATGAAAACCTCCAAAATCAGTAGTGGCGGTTATGGAAGCTTGATGAGGGTCAAGGAAGGAAGCCATGGTAGGCATGTCAAATGGGTTTGGTGGAGGAGGAGGAGGGAGAAAGCATTGAAGGTGTGATGACGAAGAAGAAGAAGAAGAAGATGATGATGAGTGATGATGAAGGAGTACGAGGTTGTTGTTGTTGGTGGTGTCTGGTTCAGGGAAGAAGTTAGACATGTCTCTCATCATCGTCATCATCATCATGATGTCATTGACATCATCAACCTCCATGAAAGGCAAGTTATTGTTGAAAGAACATAAGGAAGTGAAATCACGGTCGTTGTGGGTTTGTTGTTGGTGTTCTGTCTCAGCTTCCATTGATGCCCAAGACGACGACATCATCGTGCTCTGTCACAAAACAAAGAAAGAAAGGAAATGGTTATTAAGTTGTGAGAGAGAAGCAAGTAATTAAGAAGCGTTAAAATTAAGGATGAGTTGCACAGGGAAAAGGGAATGCATTGCCTTAGCTTTTTTCCTTCTTTTCTCCCTCTCTTTCTCCTTTGAATCCTCTCTTTAATTGGGAGTTTGAATTTTGATGGACTCCCATATCTTCACCTGAAAATATTACTGTGAATTATTACATGAATGGATATATTTGATTAAATATATTTAATTAATTATCTAAAAGTTTACAATATCATCTTTGTATAAAGATGTTATTATATGAGTATTTTTTTTAAATTTTATCTTATATATATATAATAAATAATTTGTTAATTAATGATAATTTTTTTAAATAAAATTTAAATTTATAATAAATTAATTTTTGATACTTAATTTACGCCGCGGGTTTTATCTTTTTTTTCTTCCTTCTCCTCCTTCTTCTTTTTTTCTTCTCCTTCGTGTTTTCCTTTTTCTTCATCTTTTTTTTCATTATTGTTATTCGTTACTTCCACCCTATTAGCACATCTATTTCCTCCTCTTCCTATTTTTTTTTATTTGAATTCTTTTGACATCCTCATCGTTCCTTTTCTTCTTCCTCATCCATCATTATTATAGTTAATACCAACATCACCAACATTTTACTAACATCTTGTCATCTTTGTTGATTCTAATTATCTGTAGTAGTCAAATGAATCAAAAATATTTTCAAAACGAAACCATTTTATAATACCAAATGAATAGAAAATTGTCCATTATATAAATTTGAATTCAATGATAACAATGACAACGATACGTATTAGAAAAAGACAATAACAATAACGATGATGATGATGATGATGATGGAGGAGAATGATGAAAAAGAAGGAGGAGACAAAATTCCAATTACATAAAGTTACATCATGACCATGTAAATGATCATCTAAAAAAATTGATATAATTATCTAATTGTGTAAAATACTTTATAGTAGATCAAAATTAAACTCTTTTAATTATATTCACATAATACATGATACATATTTAATTATATTTAATTATAAATTTGTTGAAAAAAATAGAGTGTTTAGACTTTACTACACATAATATTGCTTTATGCTTAAATATACCAGGCCAAAACAATGAACACTTTAAGCTAAAGTGCCGCAAAAGTAGCAATCCTAATTAATTAGAAAAAAAAAATAATGATGATACGCGTAGATGTAATAGCTTTGATGTTAATTTATAGTATTTCGAACTTATAGATTTATCAAAAAATTTTACAAGCATTAGAATTAGTTAGATTCATTCATAATTTGTATGTATAATTATTCTTAGAAATAATTCATTATTTTACAATTTGTATGTTGGATATTAATTTGCGTTTGTTTATAAAGATAAAATACTAAAATATGAATAAAATATAAAATTGTGTTTAACGAATGAGATACAGATAAAAATATTATGTTTTGAGACACTAAATTAATATATTTTATATTTTTTTTAACAAACAAAAAAACATAAAAATATTGAATGGAGATAGAATTTATTTTTTATTTTTTCTTTTTTTTTTATTATTTATTTTATTTTATAAAAAATTATTATTAAATAAAATATAAAAATACTAATTTTATATGTCTGTCTTATATTTTATTATTAGTGTCTTATATTATTTTATGCTCAAAACCAACCACACCATTATATGCCGATAACCCATTTATTTTAGAATTATGTTAAGAGTTATCTCATAGATTTTCTTTTTCATAAGTAGTAGAAATGTTAAAACTATGTGCTTTAAACTTTTAGAATCAATTAATTAATTATTTCAAATTGTAATTCAAAATATTTTAAAAGCTAACTAGAGATTTTAATTATCTCCCATGTATGTTAAAAATTAGAATAATATTCTTTTTATTTTTAACTAAGTCTTATTTTTTAAATATTATTTATCTACAAATAATTGTCTACTTAGCAAATCAATGTAACTTAACTTTTTCATTCCAATTATACCTTACCGCGAACCAAAAACCAACATTAATATACTTCTTCTTCTTTTTCTCTCTGTTACTTTCTCTTTTGTCTTCTTGCTTCTTCTTTTTTAGAGACGACAATGGAATGAATAAATGTGAATTTTTGCATTACCCAATCTCATTCTATCTTATCTTATTCTATATGAATCTTACATCTTACATGCATTACTATGTGTGATTTGTGCACTTCCTATAACCTCTTAAAATTATTTATCTATTGACTTTTATATTTTAACTTATATATACATACATCTATATTAAGGTGGATATATTTGTGATGAAATTATTTATTCTAAAAATTTAAGTTGATAGAAATAATTAAATAATATAAATAGTTATATCTCTAATATTTTTTTTTAAATAAGAGTTTCTTTTAGATTTACTTGATTTTTGCGTAGGCTTTTTTTTTTATTATCTTGTACTAATTTTTTTATGGGTTAATAGTCAAATTAGTCGTTGAAAGATAAGACATTTTTCAAATTCGTACCAGAAACTAAAATTTTTTTCAATTAAATTGATCATTAAAAAATTACGAATTATCTGGGCCTTCAATTATTTCATTCACAATTTTCGTCAACGATTGATGATATGAAATGTTAACTGATAGCATACATAACACATAACATGTTCAATTAGACGTTGACTAAATATATTTATGAAAATCTATCAATTTAGTCACTAGATTATATTACGAATAGGATTTTTGTAATTGAGAAAAATAACTAAATTAATAATTTTTCATAAACATATTTGGTCAATATCAAATTAGATATATCAGGTATTATATATGTTATCAATTAACGTTTTGCAATATTAATCTTTGAAAAAAATTGTTAATGGAGTGACTGGAAGATAAATATGATTAATTCGTAATATTTGAAGGACTAATTTGATTGAAAAAATCTTTTAGAGATAAATTTGAAAAATATCTTATCTTTAAGGAACTAATTTGACTATTAATTTTTTTCTTTACTTTTAGAATTCATTAAAAATCGAATTTTTGATCTTTTGAACATAAAACTTTAATAGCATGTTATAAAATTTCTCCTTCTAAAAGTATAAAGTGATACAGTATTGATATTTATTTGAATATTTTAAAGATTTGTGAATATATGATAAATAAATCTAGCATATTTTTATTTCTACTTTCGGATGTTCTTATACATATATAATTTTATAATTTCAAATATTTATTTGGACGATGTTACTATGAGTTAAAAGTGAAACTGAAAAAAAAAAACTTTATGAATTACTTTCAAAGTTCTAGGGTATTTCAATTTTTTCCTCAATCCAATTGAAGGAAAAAATATAACACTTAATAAGAAAATCGAAATGCGTATAAATATCCATCGTACATAACCAAGTGAAATGTATATCATCATTCCCATGAATAATATCTTCTATATATCAAGCCTAGCTATGAGTGACATTTGTTGCAAATTGCAATACTTTGAAGTGGATGAGGTTGACTACTTGAGATGCAATAATTATGATCTTGACATTGAAATTAAATTTCTTGGTGAATCAAACCCTACACTTACCAGAACGTACAATATAATACACTCTCAACTCTCAAGTATCTCGTGAAGCTTTTCTGCTCACCGCACTTATTGTCCAATCCAAACTTGTTTTATTATTTTCTTTCTCAACCTCCCTATGCACCGTGTATAAATGTATTTTGGGAGAATCACAAATAAATGTTTGATTTTTTTATTTGTGAACATTTAAATTTTATAAAAATTTAAAAATATATTTAAATTTTTTAATTTTTTTAAAATATAAATATATCGATTCCTCATTTTTATTTTAGTCAGTCAGAACTAACAAATAAATTAAACATGACTTAAATTTTTTGTGTTTAGATTTTAAAATTTAATAAATTAGACTCAAAAATTGATGTATCTAAATTTTGAAGAAGTCAGAGATTTAAATTTATTTTTTAATTCTCAAAAACTTAAATATTTACGAAGCAAAAAGTTAGAGATCAATTTGTCGTTTTTTTATATACTTTTTTCATAATGTTTACAAAAATAATTTAAAACATATTCTTTATATTAATGATAAAAATTCAGATATATTTAATTTTATTTAAAGTTGATAATTGAGAATTGTTAAATAATTTAATAAATTTAATTAAATTATCATTTAATAATTCTTTACTATCAACTTCACGTAAAATTAACTGCATTTAAATATTTGTTATATTTAATTTGTATCAATTTTACATCCAATAACGCATGAAGATAAAGTTACAAATATGACTTAATCTTCATACTGACTATGTCCTTCACCTGTTTACAAATAGATATTTACATGTATAAAAATTTAGTGTTTAATTACTAAAATTAATTAAATAATTAATATTTAATTTAAAATAAAAAATGAATAAATTTTAAATATCTAAAATTTATTATAAAAAATAAGTTCGACAAATTAAAGGTACAAATAATAAGTATAAGGAATTTGGCCTTACAAATATCCATAGAAATGAGTTATTCAGCAACTTATTGAGATTGCTTCATTACTAATTTAGTGACTAACATGGAGCCCTGACAAAATTTTTAGCCTAACCAAATTCCAACTTTCTATATTTCCAAGTCATAATAATCTTGTCGAATGAAACAAAATAAATTTTAGAAGAACTTTTAAATTTTCTTACAAATACTCGAGATAAAAACATATTTTACTTTATTAAAGATTGAGAATGAAGAAACTATTTTTTATTTTTTTTTTCATTCAACAATCAGCCAATATTTTTTTATTTCTTCAAATTTTTCTTTTTCTTTCTTTAATCTTTATACCCATCTATTATTTTGTTGGACGAAAAAAAATATTTTCTAAAAGAGTTATTTAAAAAAACAATAATATATTGTCTTTGGTTATCTGCCAATATAGCTAAACTCTTTTATTTAGTTTATATATCATTTTTTTATAAAGAAAAATTTTGTAAATAAATGCCTCATCTAATAGTGTTAAGTATAATAAATTGACTATTTTTTTTAGAAAAGAATATTTTATAAAAACATTTACTATTTATTACAATTTTGGGTTTTTTATATATAATGTGAATAAGTTAAGATATCACTCTTTTAACTTTGAAAATTGTAAAAAAAAAAAAAAAAATCAAATTTTGGTTACTTTAATTTGTATGGTTTTGAGATGATAAATACATCTAATTATTTACTTTGTCAAGGGATTAAATTAAAATTATATTAAGGATGATTTGTAGATTGTCATAGATTGCTACTATATTTGACTATGAATTGAGTACATCAAAATCATAGAAGCCTCAACATATTCGGAGGCATGAAAGTTAAATAGTAATTGGCCCCACAAAATGTATGCATTTATTTGCATC
Organism: Arachis duranensis; assembly: GCF_000817695.3. Classification (NCBI taxonomy): domain Eukaryota; kingdom Viridiplantae; phylum Streptophyta; class Magnoliopsida; order Fabales; family Fabaceae; genus Arachis; species Arachis duranensis. Next base: position 48,575,433 of record NC_029779.3, read on the forward strand.
AAGCATGTGTAATTCTGTGCCAAAATTGAATGCAAGCAATTGAATCAAGATCGTATGATTTCCTCAATATGTGAAATGTAAGGAGGGGAGGGACAACAATCTTAAATATGGTCCAGTGAGTCTGCTTTATGATGTGGCTGTAATTTTATATATATATATATATGAAGGAAATTATTAATTATATATAAATAAGGTAGAATACTCTAATAGTTCTATTTTTTAGATTAAATTTTAATTTAATTTTTAATATTAAAAATATATTTTTAATTTCAAAATATTTTAAATAAATTTAATATTATTTAATATTATTTTAAAATTAAATTTAACATGAATAACTAGTATATTTAAAGTTAATATAATATTC
>NC_029779.3:48575829-48578423 GCF_000817695.3 Arachis duranensis
ATCTTCTTTATTATTTATACACTAAACTCGTGACCGGGGAACATATACCCTTGTCTTGTGGGATATGTCATCGTCACAACATTGTTTGTATTCTCAATTATATAGAAAAAAAATTCTAAACGGCTCATAACAATTATTTCAAAGGACAGCGAAAATTTTAATAAAAAAAAATCTAACTCGATTTTTGAGTTTTATTTTTATGGTATTAATTTGTGTCAAAAAAATTAATATTTTTTTTATACAAGACTAATCAATCCCAAAAAAAATCAAAAATTCAATTGAATATTTTTTTTTATCGTAATCCTTTTAAAATAATTGTCACATGTCAAATAGCATATTCACTCCAATTATATATATGCCGGTGATAAAGATTATTAAGGTTTCACTCATATCTTATTATATCATCGATGCACCTGCCTCTTAACAAGTCTCTGCATCTTTTTTACAACTTTTTCGGCCATTGCTATTATCATCATGCACCTGTTAATAACAATCGAACTCTAAAATTTGTCGTTATAAATATTTTTATATGATATCATGAAATTATAAAAATTTTAATATGATATTATAAAATTATTTATTTTAAAAAATTAAATAATTAAATTGAGGTTGATGAATAATTATATATTTAATGATTTTATTTCTCGTTAAATATTATATTTGTGTTTAATTTTTAAGAGTGATATGTATGCAGCAGGTTTCTATCTAATATTTTGCCTATAGAAAAAAATTGAGTGACAGAATTAAAAATTAGTTGTTAGCTTTCTGCTGACACATACTTAAAAGAAGCTGTGTGAAATATGATAATTGCCAAAGATGATGATATTATAAAAGCGTACATAAATTAAGTTTCTTAGGTATGGGGCATATATAAATGAGAAAACATAATAAGCTAATTTTTAGTTAATTAATATTAGTTAATTTTAAAATTTAGATTTATAATTTAAAATTAAAAATTTATTATTTAAGATTTAAAATTTAAGATAAATAAAATAATTTTTAAAAAATTAATTGATATTTATTGTAAAAAGTTAGTTATCTAACATTACTGGTATCAATGATTAAAATTCATAAACAACCTCTTTATATTCTAAGGGCCATTAGCCCATTACCTACTAGGCTTTTGTTGCATTCAGTTACTAAATACTGTATATCCCAATTTCAATTAATTGGTCCTCTTGGACCAAAAAATTCCAATAATTTTTTGGTTTCTTTCGATATTTGATATCTCCCATTTGGGGAGACAAAAAATTAATTTACTGTTTTCACAGTATTTTTTAATTTGACAAATCAAAAATTAATTTTTTATAGTACTGAGTTTCATTTAAAGATTTATCATTGGCCAATGAATTCTTCAATTTACAAATATATTATTGGCAAATGAATTGTTAATTGCATAAGACAGTATTTGAATCCACACTTAATTAAACAAACTAATAAACTATACATTTGGACATTTCAGGGCTAAGCCCAAACCTTATCTGAACTCATAACCCAACCCGTCCAAACCCAAACCCCAATTTCATCTTCTCTCTCAAAGCATTGAATTCTAGCACTAAGAGACAAGCTCCTATGGCCTCCAATTCAAGTTAGTTTTTTTTTTTTTTTAGTTGATGGATTGAACAACTCTGCCTATGTTACACTTGCGGTACATAGCCGGTCCCAAGCCCGGATAAAGGAGGAGGGTTGTGTTAGGTCTTCGGCAACCAACGTAAAAATATAGCCGAACCCCCCCATGACATGAATCAAAGACATTATTGCGCTAAAGCTAGGTCGTTACCCGGAAGTAACGCGCCGTATGGCTCGAGTACGGTGTCAAAGCAAGAGCCGCTGCATCGGTGCCCGGATGTAGTGTTAAATGAGCAAGGGTTCTCGCGTTTTCGTGAACGGACGAAGGTAAATAAGCTAGTTCACAAAGGAAAAGGTAAAGGTCGAAGTGACAAAAGGTTGAGATTTGGGACATGGAACATAGGCACTCTAACAGGAAAGTCCATGGAGGTGGTGGACACCATGACAAGGAGGAAGATTAACATTATGTGCCTACAAGAAACGAAATGGGTTGGTGCAAAGGCTAGGAAGTTGGATTCTTCTGGTTTCAAACTTTGGTATACAGGAAAGGTGAAGAATAGGAATGAGGTTGGAATAATTGTGGATAAGCAGTGGAAGAAGGACGTAGTTGATGTCAAGAGGGTGGGAGATCGGATCATCTCTATCAAACTTGTGGTGGAGGGAGGTGCTTTTCATGTGATTAGCGCCTATGCACCGCAAGTGGGTTCGGACGAACAACACAAGATAAGGTTTTGGGAGGATCTAGAGAGTTTGGTTCAAGGCATACCTTTGGGAGATAAGATTTTCTTAGGAGGAGATTTAAATGGCCATGTTGGGAGAGAAGTGACTGGATATGGGAGTATTCACGGAGGCCATGGTTTCGGGGTGATCAATGCCGAGGGTAAAACTATTTTGGACTTTTCCTCAACTTTTGATCTTCTCATCGCAAATACATGTTTTAAAAAGAGAGACGAACATCTTATAACCTATAAGAGTGGCATGACAAGCTCTCAAATCGACTTCTTCTTGTTGAGGAGAGTCGACCG
>NC_029779.3:48580465-48591790 GCF_000817695.3 Arachis duranensis
AAACGAGATCTACATGTAAACGGTCTCTCTGTAGACATGATACATGACAGAGCACAATGGCGTCGTTTGATTCATGTAGCCGACCCCACTTAGTGGGACAAGGCTTTGTTGTTGTTGTTGTAGTTGATGGATTGAACAACCTTCAATCTTAAGCATTATCCACTCACGCACGTCACACTCGCACACAGGATTCAGATTCTATCACACTTAGCTACAGCTGGGAATCAAATCCGGGATGTGGCTATATGAGGCCAACAAATAGGCCATTGATACAAAGCCTTGCCACCAATTCAAGTTGGTTAAAGAATTATTAATTTATTATTGGACTTAGGTACTTAATATACCAAAAAAAAAAGAATGAAGCATGTAATGGGTCAGTAGCCCATATTTGTTAAAAAAAGGGATAGTTTGACCAGTGCTTTGTTGGACAAAAACAATTAAAAGCATTGCGTTGGTTCATAAGACAAGAGAACAACGATATATGACGAACAAAATAGAGGAAGACAGATGTAGGGCTACCAAATTATCACATTATGTCCAGACCCAAAAATATCACTATGTAAACAAAAAATTAACTACCAACTTAGTCATGGGATATATAAATAGTTAAATATATATATTATTTTATATATTTTTAATATATATTTTATATTTTAATATATATTTTATACGACGATTAATTTTGTGAAAAAATTAACAATTAGTGTGAACGAAGGACTTCCTTTTTTTTTTCTTTTAGGGTAGAAGCACAGAAGTAATTTTAAAATTTATTTTGAGTAGGTAGCTAGTATTTCAATTTATCATTTTTCATACCTAGATTCCATAAATATCTATTGGTATGTCAAATTACAACATGAACTAGAAACCATAAATAAAAAAATGACACTTAGTCTTAATCATATTAAATTTGAAAGTTTGGATTATATTACAGGGCAAAGTCCTTGAAAAACTTGAGTGTACGTGTTTGTTTATGTCTTTATGATCAACACTCTTGGTTAATAAATGAGAGGCACAGCGATTCTTAGATACTTAATTGTTATTTAATTTTTTCAAGAAATTTATAAATCTATTTCTCAAATTTTTGTATAGACCCATTAGGTTCTATTACTCTTAACTAAAACTTTGATTTAAGTGAGACGTATTTGTCTTATACGTTAAATAATTTAGACTAATGATTTTTCAAATTCAAATGGGACTATATCTATTAAGCTTTATCTAATACTAAATTAACACATGTCATTATTTTCAACTCGGCTAGTGCAAAATGATTTTTTATTAGCCCACCAATTAAAATTAAATATATGTTTTTTTTGTCAAAGTTATTTGTCAACTCAACCACTTGTGCCATTGCATATTTAGACTTAGTAAGCATCACAATTAGTTAATATTAATATGAGCATCATTTATACACTAAGAATAGTATATATAAAAATAGTATAAAGAGTATTATATAATTATTTAATTCAATTTATGTATTTAGTTATTTTTTAAATAATAAATTTAAATTTTTATCGATGCAATAATATACAATTGATTGTTTGATGGTATATGAAAATTAAATTTTATAAATAAAAATATTATGTGCACATAAAAAATCAGTTATTAATTCAATTATTATATATTTGTGTATAAATATATGTGTAGTTTAATTTATTTTTAATTTTTAATATATATTTTTTATTTTAATATATATTATAAAATTTAATTTTAATATACTAATAATATAAAAATATTTTATATAACTATATAATTATATCTATTTTTTATAACTATTCACATATTTAACATCAAAATTAAATTCATCCATCTTAACACTATATCCATTGGAATCTTTTCTGTCATTACCATTCTATCGATGATTTTTTAAATTTTTAGTCTAAAATATTATATTATTAATAGTATGATATATATATATATATATATATATATTCGATACGAGTCGCCAATTCTCAATTATATATATGTTTCTAGATTAAGTTCTTCACACAAATCTTATTATATATTATCATGCACCTATTAATAATAATATAATTAAGTCTCTTTATTTAATAACTTTCTCTACTACTAAAGACAAGGTTTATAATAAATATGTTGAGATAAAAGTTTATATCTTCTTTGAATTAAATTTGCTTATTTTTATAATTATTGACAAATTATATTATGTGTATAGCAAATTTTTCACTTTGACGAAGATAGCGAAAAAACTATCAAAAAAATATTTTGAAAAGTATAGAAAAATCTTGAAAGGAAACAAAGTTGAGGTTGTATAATGCTTTTTACGAGCCAACATTCACGACTGAACAAAATATTGAACACCATCTGCTGAAAATCGATCGAGAGCATTGGAGATGGTTCTTCGACTATTGCACCAAAACTGAGACGAAGATAATCTAGTATATCATTGGTATACAACAATACAATTTATGTTACATTGAGTCTTTTTAAATCGGTTTTTAATTGCCCTTTGTTTTTGATGGACCAATAGGAGAAGTGCAAAAAAAATACGAAGAATCGATCAAAACAACTATATACCCACATTGGCAGTTCGAAAAGCTTTGCACGGCAGATGAAAGAAGAGGTACTTTACTTTTTTATTCACTCATTGGACTATTTCTATGACTTAATAAGTTTTTTTGATTGTGTGAAATACGGTAATGGCATAAGCTTTGTTGATACAGTCGGAACAATAAGGGAGAAGAGTTGGTAGAGGAAAGTTATAGATCACATTGCACAAAAAAAAAGATGGCTCCTATAACAATGATGAAGCAAGATCAATTAGTGTAAGTACTACTACTTATAATTGATCATAAAGTTATGACCTCAAATAGGGTAATAGTCTACTTTTCTATGTTATTTTGTTTTTTTATTTCTTTACGGAATAGTTTACTCCCCTATATCAAAATGGACCAAAAGACCTTTATAATTTCTAATTCAGCTTACTTTTAATTATCATTGCAAATTTACCTGTTATGTTTCTAGACATTTTGAACTTCGATATAATTTGGAAGTAGTTGGGGTGGAATTTAAATGATTGAGTTTCATTTATCCTTTATTTCTTTTTATAGTGGTTGACATCCTATGTTGTTATCTTTTGAAACCAATATTATACTCAATATTTGTGTGTTTTTTACTGTGATGACCGTCATACAGTTAATCATCATGTTTGGTGTGTTCTTGACATGAGATGGACCCATCAACAAAATGATTGTATTTGCTAATTTGTGTCTGTAGAAAAAAATTGAGGAGATTGAGTAATAGGATGAGTCTTCTAGAGTGTTGTCTCAAAATGATTCCATTGCTCAGGTTTTCGGAAAAGAGAAACCGGATAGAGTACGTGATGTGGGTTTTGGACCAACTCCTAGTCAACTCTTCAGTCCGAATTCACATGTGCCTGGCAACGGAGTCCAACTAGAGGAGACCCAGAGGACGCTGCTTGAACTGCAGGCAGAGCTGGAAGGTGAGAAGTTGAAGAGGAAGGCGAGGGGGGATGAGGCAGCAGCAGAGAAGAAAAAGATGAAGGCGATGGAGAGTGCTCTGATTTATCTATTTCAACAGTAAAGTGAGGAGCTACCACCAGACATCGCTACAGAGATGAGTTTCGTGGAATGATAGAGTGAAAAGTAGTATATTAGGATTGGAGATATTTTGGATTGAAGCAAACATTTTGCTGAATTAGATTGAGCAACTCTTTGCAAGATATTTATTTTCTTCGTATTTTCATGAATATATTATTTTGTTTTGTAAATAATTTTTTTGTTTTTGCTACAAGTTTAGATTCTAAGGTTGAAAATATTCACTCTTAAAATAATAAAAAATCTAAAAAGAATAAAAAAAATAATTCTATAATATTTTAAAAAAATTATATGTGTATTTTTGAAAAACCCAAATTTCTTTTTTTTTTCCCTTAAATTAGCGGTGGTTTTAAACCGCCAAAACGTTGTTCAAAGATTAAAAAATCTGTTACATCTGGCGGCGGTTTGCAACCGCTGGTAATTATGACCGAAACTATAGTACCACTTAGTGGCGGTTTGAAAACCGCCAATAAACATGAAGTAAATCGTGTCAGTCTTATTTGGCGGCGATTTTCTAATGTGTGCCACGAAATTTTGATTTAGCGGCGGTTATACTAATGGTTGCGGAAAACCGCCGCAAAACCCAATTCCAGTGCTCATATCGATGGCGGCCAGTTAGCCGGCGGCCTAAAACCGCCGCTAATCAAAAAGAAAATCGCCGTATTCTGCGCCTCTCTTGTAGTGTGCACAAGCTAAGCTATAGATGTTTGACGCAAATAATATAAGATTTTCAACCTTCATTATTCATAAAATTTCCTTATTATTTTTCATAATCAAAAGAGATTGGTCTTAGAGATTATATTGTTTAAAATTGGTAAATATATATAGAGAGAGAGGAGAAATTCTTAAATACTTTAATAGTAAGAAATTTTTCGTATATATAATATGTCTCATGAGATAAGCTTAACTCGTGCATGACCTAGCAATTATCGAAGTTATTTGGCATTTAAGAGTTAATTTGGTAAAAAAAATATTAGAAATATTTATCTTATTTTGTGTTTGATAAATAAAAAAAAATTAGATATTCATAATTATACATTTTAAAAATTATAGGTACTTTAAAAAGATATAAGAATGTGTTTTTTAAATTAGCTTACATTTTAAAAAATTTAATATAATCTCATATACTAAGTTTTATAAAAATTAAGTTTTAAAATTCATTTTAAAATTAAGTTTTATAACCTTACATATAAGTAAATTTTCATATTTTGTCTCATAAGATGATAAATATTTGAACGGTGAAGGTTATAGTGAGAAAGAGAGAAAGTGAGAGAAGAGGGACTGTGAAGAAGGTAACTGAATGAGAGAAGAATTGTTATTATAGTAGAATGAATGATAATAAAAAGTAACAGTTACAATGTGTAAGCTATATATACATTAGTAACTTAGTAACTAATAATCTCTAATAGCAAACAAACTAATTATAAATATCCATATCAACTAACATTCCTTCTCAAATTAGGAGTGTGAATATCTAATAGTCCTAGTTTACCACAATAAGAAGAAAATAGTCCTGGAGCCAATGTTTTGGTGAGAAAGTTTGCTGTCTGGTTGGTAAAGGTCACAGATAACAATTTCAGGGTGACATCATTAGCCTTGTCCCTCACGATATGGCAGTCGATCTCAATGTGCTTGGTGCGCTCATGAAAAATAGGGTTGGTAACCATATGAAGTGCAGATTAGCTATCGCTATACAGCGTGAACGACTTCTCATGATTCACACCAAAAACCCTTAACAAGCGGACAAGCCATAACCCTTCACAAGTCACATTTGCTAATGCCCGGTACTCAGCATCGGATGAAGAGGGGGAGACTGTTTGCTGCTTGCTACTTTTCCAGGAAATCAGGGCAGTTTCGAGAAAGAAACAGTACTCAGACACAGATAGGGATGGCAACGGGTACCCACGGGGGCGGACGCAATATCCAGTCCCCGTCCCCACCCCGTCCCCGCCACGGGTAACGGGGACTCCATATCCGCCGGGGATCAGGGACTCCACGGATATCCACGGATTTTTAAGAAATTAAACAAATTTGAAAAAATTGGGAAAAAAATGAAAAAACCATATCAATCATCATGTTCCTTGTCTCTAAAGCATTAACAATAACAAAGACATCAACAACATGTTCCTTTTCTCCAAAGACATTAACAACATTAACAACAACAAAGACATTAACATGTTTATAGTCTCCAAAAACATTAACAACAACAAATAATATCAAACATATCCTTAAACAATCAAAGTATCAAACATATCCAAAATCTACAAAGCATAATTCATCACATTGTAGAATCCTCAAGCCTTTTTCATGATGTAATGGTAGAGATGGTAGATTCCGATTTGTTTGAATCCTACATCAAAATCACATCAACCTAACTCAAAAATATAAATTAAAAATCAGAATTAGATTAACCTAACTTCAGATTAACTCAAATATAAATTAGAATCAGAAATCAAAATCATATCAACCTAACTCAAAAATATAAATTATAAACCAGAAATTCAGAACTGGAATCAGATTAACCTAATCAGAAATTTGTTAACTTAATCAGAAATTCAGAACTCAGAAATTCATTAACCTAATCATAAATTCAAAAATTTATTAACCTAATCAAAAATTCAAAACTCAAACATTCATTAACCTAATCAGAAATTCAGAAATTCATTAACCTAATCAGAAACTCAGAAATTCAAAACTCAGACATTCATTAACCTAATCAGAAATTCAGAAATTCGCCAACCTAATCAGAAACTCAGAAATTCAAAACTCAGAAATTCATTAACCTAATCAGAAATTTAGAAATTCATTAACCTAATCAGAAATTAAGAAATCCAATTAACCTAATCAGAAATCACAGGCTGACTTATTCGACAAAGAAAAGGGGAAGACCAGCGATGACGACCGGCGACGAGTCTGCCATGACTAGGAGAAGACGACGACGTTGCTGAGTGTGCCGCGACCAGGAGAAGACGATGATGTTGCCGTGAGCCCGCGACGGTGAGCCTGACACCTGCAGTGAGCGACGGAGCCACTCAGGAGGTTTGGGGTAGGAAGCAGTGCTGAGGACCCAGAGGATGGGAGGTCTGTCGATGGAGAGTTGAACTGCGGGGGTCTGGGGGTTCGAAATTTGAGGAGGAGTGGAGAGTTCACTGTTGGCTTCTTTAATTTTCCTGCCACCAAATGAATTTGCACAGTTTATTATCTTTTGAGCTTGATTCATATGAGGAGGTAGTCCATGCTTTCTATAACATGTGTCGACTAAGTGGCCTAACTTATGACAATATGTACATATTCTAGGGGCTCCTCTACCTCCTCTTCCACCTCTGTCTCTTCCAAAGCAACCCCTTGGTGCGGAATTTATAACCTACAAACTAACCGGCAAGTGCACTGGGTCGTACCAAGTAATACCTCAGGTGAGTGAGGGTCGATCTCACGAGGATTGATGGTTCAAGCAACAATAATTGAGTGATTAGCTTAGTCAGACAAACAGAAAATGGTGTTTGAGTGTTCAATTGCATTAAATAGTAAATTCAGAGTTTGAAGACAGCAAGCAATAAATTGATGTAAATAATATGGGAGAAGATAGTTAGGCTTTAGAGATATCTATTTTCTGGATTGAATTTTCTTACTAACTATTTTAATCATGCAAGATTTAATTCATGGCAAACTATATGTGACTAGACCCTAATTCCTTAGACCTTCATAGTCTCCTCTAAAATTCATCAACTGCCAATTCCTTGGTCAATTAATTTCAATTAGAGGGTAAAGATCAAATTCCAGTTTATATGCCACAAAAATCCTAATTACCCAAATAAAAGAGGATTATATGTCACGTATCCCGTTAAATCCAGATAATTAGAATTTAGGAGAAATTGTTTTCAAGTTGTTGTTCAAGTAAAGAGCTTTTCCAAGTTATACAAAAACTCAATTAGAAAGAGGGTCATACTTCCATTCCACCCAAATTCATAAAATAAAAAACGAAAACAATTCTTGAAATATAAATCAAAACATGGATTAAAATAGAAAAATAATAATATCAATCCATACAATAGACAGAGTTCCTAACCTTAACAGTGGAGATTTAGTTGCTCATGGTTCAGAGAAGAAAATAAGGATTCAGGTAAACTGTAGAATACCAAATGTCCCTTTGAATAGAATTCCTTTTTTTCTTTTATATCTAATTCTAAAAATTTAAAATCTAATTCCTAAAATTAAAATAATATATTTTTCTATTTTAAAATTTAAATTTAAATCAGAATCAATTAAATATGCGCCTTGTAACGTGGGGACCAATTAGCTTCACTGGATCCGCACCTAACTTGGCAGAGAGCTGCGACTTACTTGAGTGCCAAAATGGGGCCCAAAAATTGCCCCAACGTTTTCTGCGTTTTCTGCACGTGGCGCATGTCACGCGTACGCTTTGATGGTCTATTTTGCGTGTCACGCCTACGCGTCAGGTACGCGCACGCGTCGTTGCACAAATCTCCAAATCACGCGCATGCGTCAGGTACGCACACGCGACGCCATGAAAAGCTCCAAATCACGCGCAAGCGTCAGGTACGCGTGCGCGTCGCTCCTCGCTGTCATCTCCTTTAATTCTTGTGCTGTAGAAACTCCATCAAATCTAGCCAAATGCTACCTAAAATAAACAGAATTGCACAAGACTCAAAGTAGCATCCATAGTGGCTAAAAGATAATTAATTCTTGATTAAACTTAACAAATTAAATACAAATTCACTAAGAAAAGATAGGAAAGATGCTCACGCATCACCCCTACCCTGATAGTTGTTTCCGAAATAAGAGAAATGGATTTTCTTTCCACTTTCAATTTCAAAAGAGCTTATCAGTCCACAAGTTTTGTTGATTTCTAGAAAATGTAGTTGGCGTTCTTGTTGCGTCAACATAGAAAATGCTTGATTCACATCTGGCATTGGTTTCAATAACATCATTTGTGACCGCACATGTCCATATCCATCATGAGACCTCCAAGCAATCTAACAACCTGCTTGTTCTTGCTGTAATTTCTCAATACTCCCAATCCATAAACACACTCAATTCCACAAGAATAACTAGTAATTGGTTCTAGAGCAATTTAGCTCTTCCCAAATTGCCCTCAATTTGGTGAATTAAGCAGTAATAGTGAGCTCTCCTTGCTTAGCCACATACATCTCCTCCTCCAATTTAGCCACTCTAAATACATCATGCTGGTGGTATATATTTATGTCTCAAATCACTCCACATATCACATGTCATTTTATTCCATATCACACTTTGAGAGATTTCAAGATTAAGAGACAAATTCAACCAAGCAATCACATAGGTATTACATTTTTCCCAAACTATAATTAAAGGATCATTCACATCGGGTTTGGGGAGAATGTCATCAATAAAACCTAATTTGTTATTACCTTTGAGAGCAAGACGCATATTTCGGGACAAAAAATGATAGTTTTATGGGTTCAATGCCACGTTTACAATGGAAATTCCAAGATTCTCAACTAGATGCAGATAATAGGGGCTATTCAGATCAATGTGGGTGCTGGAAGGGGATTCTGATTTGCGTTTTGATTCACGTTGCGATTCTGATTCGTATTCTAGTTCTGATTCATTCTTCCTTGAAAACTCCCAAATCTTGAAAGTTGATTCAGGAGTTTTGTGAGTGTCTGAATGTCGTTCGAAAAAAATTCATCCTCTATCGTTGAAGTTGGATCCTCCATTGGCTTCTCATTCGCCATAAATAGGCCGAATCGGGAGCCTCTAGTAGCTATCTCTTCTTCTTACTATGTCCTACTCGATTATCGTCACTGATACAACGGTCTACGCTCACCACACTATAATAAAGATTTGAGTGGTGAAAGTTGTAGTGAGAAAGAGAGAGAGTGAGAGAAGAGGAGCTGTGAAAAAAGCAACTGAATGAGAGAAAAATTATTATTGAAATAGAATGAATAATCACAAAAAATAATAGTTATAATGTGTAATCTATATATGCATTATGCATTAGTAACTAATAATCTCTAACGGCAAACAAACTAATCATAAATATTTATATCAACTAACATAAGATGAATAGTACCAAAAGTTCAAATTTATTTTTAGTATGTGTTTACACAACCTTTTAGACAATCTTTAAATTTTTACACTTTTTTAATTTTATTTTTACACGGTCTACAACTTAAAATATTATTGAATTTTTTTTGTTGTTTTTACTTATCCGAAGTCTAACTTTAATATTTTGAATTTTTGACTTTATCGTCAGAAGCAACATTATCCATTGCATTCTCACTTTTTGTGTTTTGCATGTTACACTATTTTCTCAACTAAAACGAAAAAGAATTGCTTGAATTAATTTACAATATAGAGTTATGAAATCTGAATTTTCTTTTTCTTACATGAGAGGAAAAAAACTCAAAATTGAACACATGCAGCTTTTTGTTTTGTTTTGCTAATAAAAACAAATGGGAAGGTTATTAGGCTAGGAGATAGTAAACAAGGAATAAACAAGTTAGAAGAAAAAATCATAAAAAAATTGGTCTCCTATACGGCTTTGCTACAACGACGTTGATATTTAAGACTACAAAATAAGAATCAATCATATATTTTTAGGGGTTTTTTTCTCTAAAAGGAAAAACTGAAATTTCCATTTTATTTTAGATTTTATATTTAGAAATTTTTGGTCGGATTCATTGATGTTATTTAAGCATCCAACAATAGACAACAAAATCATAGTTGTTAGAATCGAACTGATAATTAAATTAGTCAAATTATTAATTTATTAATTTATTATTCTAATCGATAAATTATTAGTTGAACTTTTTAAATTANATAACTTGTTCTCAGTTCAAATTCAATGAAAAAGTTTTTTTTTATTAATTGTTGACTTATAATTTTTATTGATTTTGTTCAATTTTAATCGATTTTTTTTAAACAATCAAAATGTTGAATTGAATTGGTTTAGAGTCTGATTAACCAATTTTTTAATTAAATTGGCTAATCCAATCTAATTTTAACAACTCTGGATAGAATAATTCCTAAAAAGTTAAGAGAAATATTGAAGGATTTAACAGAAATAAATGAATAAATTTTTAAAAATAAGTATAATTCAAGTTAATAATTGGTATATATTTTGTTATTAATAAAAATATTAAATTGAATTATAAATATAATCATAGGGACTAAATTAAATTATAAATGATAAAATCAAGACTAAATTGAGTATTTTATAAAATAAACTATTATTTTTTAATAAAAATACTTACAAATTTACTTGATTGAACCTAACCTTTATTAGATATAATGAACTAAGTTAATAGATTATTTAATGTAAACAGGAAGAATGTTTAAGAAAATTGAATCACATTTGATATAATTACTTAACAAAATTACTTGATTGAACCTAAAATTTATTAGATATAAATAAATTTATATTTTTTGTGGTATACTCAAATTGTTAATGAAATGAATAACTAAATTGCTTATAATAATTTTAAGAAGGAAGTAAAATTGAGAGTCTCAAATGACAAATCACAAATGATTGTTGAATGGTAGATGTCACGTGCAGTGCATGTGAGAGATAGTGAAATGAAGTGGGCTACGTGTCACGTTTCCAAACACATACCTCGAATCAATCGACGGCTTCGGCATTCAGACTTTGCAATTTTTCATTCATGATCATGGCTGAAGAAAGGTAAATATTCGCGTGTATTTATTTTTATAGGAAGTTAATATTAAAAATTATTAAATAATTTAATGAATA
>NC_029779.3:48591820-48671898 GCF_000817695.3 Arachis duranensis
TAATGAATATAATTAAATTATTATTTAACAACTTTTATTATTAATTTTAGATAAAAAAAATTAATTGGGTCAAAATCCGACAAGGAGATCCAAACGTTAAAATCAGTCCAATTTATCAGTTCGTTAGACCGCGATCCGACAAGGGAACCCAAACGTCAGGCCGACCCGACAAGGGAGACGACCCGCGTGCTATCTTCCTTTTCGCGTGGGATTCAGACAGCTTGCAGAAGTTTTTAAATAGGTGGGCCTGATCGCAAAGGACTCACCCGGACACGGATTATAAATGAGGAGGGACCTACCCCTCTTCCAAAGTACATCACTTATCTTAACTCTAATAGCTACGTACGGACACTGGAGTCTTTACAGGTGGCCTCTCACCATCCGTTCCTCACCTCGACAGTCTTGAGGAGTTTCCTTAAAGAGTCTATCCAGGACCAATTATCAACGACTCACTTACTTTTGATTTCTGTCAGATCCAACCCGTTCAAGATACGAGACTATGAATAAATAGACATTTCATTAAAATTTTCATAAGTTTAAGGCAATTTTTTAAAAAGGTTTTTGACATTTATTTAAACTTTATTATATAAAAATATCTAATTTGATTTTAAAAATCATGATTAATTGTGTTTTTAAAAAATATGATTTTTTTTAAATATATGAACTCAAAAATATCAAAATAAAAAAATTACTTATCACTAAACGCAAATGTTATTAATGAGTAGATAAACATATTTTAAAAAAATCAAGTTTATTAATATATTAAAATTACTAAAAAAATTTAATTTATAATTTCATATAAACTAATAATTTTTTAGAATTTTTTTATTTCAATTTTCATTTGATTTTGATAAATTAATAATATAAATGTTATAAATAATTATTCAATTTTTCTCTTTACAAATTATTCAAATAGTATAGTAAAAAATGACTATTTTGTTGAAATGACCAAATTAGATGTTTATATAAATTATTAAAATTAGTTATATTTTACATGTGAAGTATCAGAAAATGAGAGTCGGCGAGGTGACACTAAAAATTAGATATATATATTTTAGAGAGACAAAAGAAAAAGATATCTTGAAGGAGTGGGTTACGACCACATTTTTCTTTTTATTTTTATCTCTCTTTTTCCTTTTTTCCCTTTCTCTCCCATATTTATATATATTTGATTATTTTCTCATATTATTATTATTATATAAACACTTTCTCTGCTTCATTTCCTCTTTTCACTTCATAAAAAAAGGACCTTCCTTTCTCTCTCTCTCTCTCCCTATTCTTTTTCTTTTTCTTTTTCTTTTTCTCAATTTTAATAACCCTATCGTATATCGGATTTTTGTGCAGAGTTTCTGGTGAGTTCAATTTTCTTTTCCATTTTGGATTTGGTGTTGCTCTGTTACACTTTCCCTTTCTTTTCTTCTTTGCCTTTGTTAGCTCAAAAGCTGCTTCAGTTAGGTTTTCTTTATTTATTTATTTATTCATTTGTTTATCTTGTTTCGGAGTTTTCGTTTCTCGATTTTGGTTTCAATTATTGTTGAATTATTATTATTATTATTATTATTATTATTATTATTATTATTATTATTCGGTTCTGTAGTTTCATCATCTTATTAAGGTTACTGATTCATTAATTGAAGCGTTTCCCAATTGTGGATTATATTACTGTTATGGTTTATTCCGTTAATTAGTGTTTTACTTGCTACTTTAGCTATACGTATGTACTTGATTATTGTGTTATTTTGTAATCTTGTGTTAGTTTTTTATCTCTTGGTTTATTTGTTATCATCATTAGCTTTTTCAAGCTCCAAGTATGTTGTAATTTGTAAATGGGTTTTAGTTGGAAGAAGAAATGGATAATTCAGAATAAGCAAAATGAAGGATATTACTTTCCCTTGAATTGTCATGAGCTTAAAATGATGTCTTGAAAGGACCACACGAATTAACACTTGATTCCTTCCTTGAACTTTATTTCCATGATTTCTATTAGTTTTTCCAATAAGATGTAATACTTTTTAGGCAAGATAATGTGCTGTGAGCTTTGGCATCCTTGGTTTTGGTCATCTTTATTATTTCCCAAATGATTTGAAATATCTTTGATGTTCATTGTATGTTTGAAAGGTATGATCAGCGGATGTGTTGCTCTATCTGATAACTTGCTTTGAAGTTTGGTTATTATCATCGCTCTAATTAATTTTAAATTCCTTTGCACTAAACTTCTTCTGAATGTTGTTCTTCCCATAATAGTTTTATATATTCTTTTTTTTTTCAACTTTGAGGAGGAAGTTAAATATTTTGATCTATTAGATGTATGTACAAGTGCTTATTCTCATGGCTGTCATGTAGTAAAAAATTTTTCGATTGATGCTTGCCATGGTGAATCTTTTTGTTTGTTAATAGATATTCTGTTTTTCAAGTGTGTTACTTGTTGCTTAATATTCTTCATAAAAATTGCAGCCAGCTATTCAGGAATCATGGCTAGGGTTTTGGCTCAGTCAGTTAATGTCCCTGGTCTAGTGGCCGGGCATCGGCGTGGCCAACATAAGGGATCAGGAAAATCCAGAAGATCTGTCAAAATGATGTGTGCTTTACGAACAAATGGACTAAGAATGGCAGGTTTTTCAGGACTACGTACAGTTAATCCTTTGGATACTATGTTGAGACCTGGACTGGATTTTCACTCGAAGGTGTCAATTACAACTTCTTCACGGCGAGCAAAGCCTATCAGAGGTGTTCCTAAAGCCATGTTTGAGCGTTTCACAGAAAAAGCAATCAAGGTGATTATGCTTGCCCAGGAGGAAGCAAGACGTCTTGGTCACAATTTTGTTGGAACAGAGCAGATTCTTTTGGGTCTTATTGGTGAGGGCACTGGTATTGCCGCTAAGGTTCTGAAGTCTATGGGAATCAACCTTAAAGATGCACGTGTTGAAGTGGAGAAGATAATAGGAAGGGGTAGTGGGTTTGTAGCTGTTGAGATTCCATTTACTCCTCGTGCAAAACGTGTTTTGGAACTCTCATTAGAGGAAGCTCGCCAACTTGGTAAAAACAATTTTTCTTTTTTTTTTTCACCGATCTTTATATAGTTATTTGTTTGTTTTGGTTGCAAAAAAGCATTCGTACATTAACAGTGGTTGATTCCCCGTATGCTTATCTTCCTATTTCTATGAGGCTTTCCCCTTTTTAATTAATTTTTACTTGAAATAAGGTAGAAGTGATTGGTGATATGGGACACAATACAATTATCTATTTTTCTCAAGTGGTTCATCTAAGTTTGATTTCTTATAGAGGATGATGAGCAAAGTGAAAAAGCATTTTCGATAAGCTGCCATATTGTGTAAAGTGCAATTGTGCCAAGAGTAATCTATAAGTTGGCTCCAATGTTGATGCAAATTGACACTTGTATCTTGTGATAAAATCTTGCTTCTAATTATTGCATGCCCATTGAGGCTTAACCTATTCATGGTGTGCCACAATCAAATGATTCTCTTGTCTGTAATACATGATAGATATTTTATGTTCAGTGATTCAGTTGTAATTATTTGGTCTTAGCGTGTGATGTTGAAGTCTTAAACCTTGATATTTACAGGTCACAATTATATTGGATCTGAGCACTTGCTTCTGGGTCTTCTTCGTGAGGGTGAAGGTGTAGCAGCACGTGTTCTTGAAAACTTGGGTGCTGACCCAACTAATATTCGAACACAGGCTAGTTTTATTCCCTTATTTACTTCTTTTCCCACTTACTTCTGCATGCACACTCTGCTTCCTTGGTGCTTTATAATACATATATACCTTCTTTAGTCTTGTCTAATATGTTTATGCTGAATGGGCACAGGTTATTCGCATGGTTGGTGAGAGTGCTGATAGTGTTACTGCAACTGTTGGGTCAGGAAGTAGTGGCAATAAGATGCCAACATTGGAGGAGTATGGCACCAATTTAACCAAGTTAGCAGAGGAGGTAATTGAGAATTCCTAGTTAACTGGTACAGATGCTTGAGTGTGGATGATTCTGAATTCTTCATGAAAGTTCACTTATTTTCCTCTGCAATCAGGGAAAATTGGATCCAGTTGTGGGAAGGCAGCCACAAATAGAACGTGTCACTCAAATTTTGGGTCGTCGCACCAAAAATAACCCTTGTCTTATTGGAGAACCCGGTGTTGGTAAGACAGCAATTGCTGAAGGTCTTGCTCAGAGGATTGCAAATGGTGATGTACCTGAAACCATAGAGGGAAAAAAGGTTTGTTGAAATAATTTTATCTTCACAGATCTTAAATATTTTGTAGTTAAAATCGTGATTTGTCATTATCGTCTTCAATACTATTAACATCTTCAAGTTATTGTATTCATTCAAACTAATTATAAAATAATATCCTGTTTCTTCACTGATTTTTACATGTCACAAAAAATATTTGTTTCCTAACATTGTTCGGCCATCGTTTACATCATGCTGTCTCATTTTTGTTCTTCTGATTGTGTGATAGTAATTTCATCTCACTAAGTTTGGGATACATATTTTTTTTTTGAATTTCGGGGGGTGTTTGGTATGATTTTTGGGATTCTAAATAATGATTTTTTCTCAATTACATTTGGCATGCAAATGTCTGTTTGACACACTTTACTAATCTATTACAATAATGGCACTTCAGGAGAAAATCATGCATTTTTAGATCTCTTCTTTTCTTACCTTGTCAAATTTTGGGAAATAAAGTATTGGTAGAGACAAATACTGTTTGAAGGGGTCATAGATGTATCTTTATTTGGAGTTAGTAGTTACCCTTTGATAATGTTTCATTATATTCTAATTATGTATCCTACTATGTATGCTTTAGGTTATAACCCTTGATATGGGTTTGCTTGTTGCTGGAACTAAATATCGTGGTGAGTTTGAGGAGAGGTTGAAGAAACTGATGGAGGAAATTAAACAAAGTGATGAGATAATACTTTTTATCGATGAAGTGCACACCCTAATTGGAGCTGGAGCAGCTGAAGGGGCTATTGATGCTGCTAACATACTAAAACCTGCTCTTGCAAGGGGTGAACTGCAGGTAATTTCCCTTTACATGTTAAAACTGGCTTATGGATAAACTGTGTGATGAACATTTATTTCAAAGTCAATATATTAAGGATATTTGGCTTTTGGATTTTACTGGTACATCATTTGGGAGCCTTTTAATCAAAATGTGGAAAAAAGGGGACAAAACACCTTTCTGATAATAAAATATCCATAGCCACTTCAAAGTCCAAAAAGTTAAAACATTGGAGGTCTGCTATAGGTCAGCTATCACATCTCAATTAAGATACACGGTCAGAAATTGGTGCTAGCTTGTACGCAAACAAATAATGGGCTCAACTTTCCAAATTAGCATTGGAAACTTCCATACAAATATAGAAATATTGGCATTGAGTTGTTTCATTGTCTGTTAATAATAGGATGCAGGATGATCAAATTATGCCTATTTTGATGGGTTAATTGTCTATGGCCAAGCTACACCAAAAATAATGAGCATCTGGAACTTGATTGATATTGCTAAATTCAGATGCTACTTTCCCTGGTGAATGTGTGCTAAAGAAGTGTTTTGTTTTCTCCAGTGTATTGGAGCCACAACACTTGATGAATACCGGAAACACATTGAAAAAGATCCAGCTTTGGAGAGACGATTCCAGCCAGTTAAGGTGCCGGAGCCAACTGTAGATGAAACCATACAAATACTGAAAGGACTTAGAGAACGCTATGAAATTCACCACAAGCTTCGGTATACTGATGAGGCTCTTGTAGCTGCTGCACAGCTGTCTTACCAATATATCAGGTTGGTTATTATTCATATGTTTTGCTCATCTTGTTTATTTGCTGTGAAATTCAATCTAGGGTAGAGAATGCTGCCTTGTCCTTGAACTCAGGATGCTGTTCATGTTAGATTTATTGAATTTAGCATCAGCAATTGCAATTGTATAATACAATTGCTCTATGTTTTGCCATATTTCCCCTCTCAAAAATAATTGTGTATTGCAGTGATCGATTTTTGCCAGACAAAGCTATAGATCTTATTGATGAAGCTGGTTCACGTGTCCGGCTGCAACACGCACAGGTATGTTGTTTGCTTACCTTAAAACTAGCTGTTCGTGTAGCAACTAGCATCCGTTTTTGACCTAATTTGGTTATATTTATGTACTTCCAGTTGCCTGAAGAAGCAAGAGAACTTGACAAGGAACTCAGGCAGATTGTTAAGGAGAAAGAAGAAGCTGTTCGCAACCAAGACTTTGAGAAGGTAATGTTTTTCTCTAAATGTAAAATGTGCAAATGTTTTCTTTCAGCTACGATGATCAAGTGGGATAATATTGTTTGTCTGAAAACAATGATTCACTGATGTTTTTTGCTTAAGGGTTTAGGGTTGTTTTAATATTCATTATTCAAGTGTACAGTTTCTTGCCCGAAGATTGACAATAGATGGAAATTTTAATAGGCTGGAGAACTACGAGATAGAGAAATGGATCTTAAGGCACAAATATCAACACTTGTAGAGAAAGGCAAGGAGATGAGCAAGGCAGAGAGTGAAGCAGGAGACTCAGGTCCCATTGTGACGGAAGTTGACATACAACATATTGTCTCCTCTTGGACTGGTATCCCTGTTGAGAAAGTCTCAACCGATGAATCCGATCGCCTCCTTAAGATGGAGGAGACATTGCACAAGCGTGTCATTGGTCAGGATGAAGCAGTGAAAGCAATTAGCCGAGCTATTCGTCGAGCCCGGGTTGGATTGAAAAACCCTAATCGTCCAATTGCCAGCTTCATCTTTTCTGGTCCAACTGGTGTCGGGAAGTCTGAATTGGCGAAAGCATTGGCTGCATATTACTTTGGCTCTGAAGAAGCCATGATTCGGCTAGACATGAGTGAATTCATGGAGAGGCACACCGTCTCTAAACTCATAGGTTCGCCTCCTGGATATGTTGGTTACACCGAAGGTGGCCAACTGACTGAAGCAGTTCGGCGTCGTCCTTACACTGTTGTGCTCTTTGATGAGATTGAGAAAGCCCATCCTGATGTATTCAACATGATGCTTCAGATCCTGGAAGATGGTAGACTTACAGATAGCAAGGGAAGAACCGTGGATTTCAAGAACACGCTTCTCATAATGACGTCGAATGTTGGAAGCAGTGTAATTGAGAAAGGAGGCCGGAAAATAGGATTTGATCTGGATTATGATGAAAAGGACAGCAGCTACAACCGAATCAAGAGCTTGGTGACCGAGGAGCTAAAACAATACTTCAGGCCAGAGTTCTTGAACAGGCTGGATGAAATGATTGTCTTCAGGCAACTCACAAAACTCGAGGTGAAGGAGATTGCTGACATAATGCTAAAGGAGGTGTTTGACAGACTAAAGACCAAAGATATCGAACTTCAAGTGACGGAAAGATTTAGAGACAGAGTAGTTGAGGAAGGTTACAACCCTAGCTATGGAGCTAGGCCTCTAAGGAGAGCCATAATGAGACTTTTGGAGGACAGCATGGCTGAGAAGATGCTTGCTAGAGAGATCAAAGAAGGTGACTCTGTGATAGTTGATGTTGATGCTGATGGCAATGTGATTGTTCTCAATGGTAGCAGTGGTACTCCAGAGTCCTTGCCAGAGGAGGCTCTTCCTGTATAATGGGGTTATTACCTTTGATAATAGTAATACCTGTACTAATAATATATATACACATTTGATCTAAACCATAGTCATAGTTTCTGTTTTACTTGTCAATGGACGTTCAGCTTTTAATGGATCACAGATTCCCAGTCAGGTTTCGCCCATAGCCAATCAAAACTAGTAGAGAAGAAAGGGGTGACCATGGAAGAAGACAAATGGTATGTGTGAAAGGCGAGGTACGTTGATCAATTACTTCAAAAGCTGGGTGTTTTTTCAAAAGTTTCCAATGGTTCAATCTATGTAATCTCCCTGCATTTGTTGTAAATTGTTAATTTGTTATGGTGTATTCAAATGCTTGAAAGGAAGTACATGTAATGATAGGTTCCAAGTAATTAGTACAATTGCTTTAGTCCCAAATGCCTCTATAGAAAAATGTTGCTATATGATGGCGGATTTGCTGTCACAACATTGCAAGATTTCCAATTCTACAGAGGATTAATGTTTACAACTTAATCCAATATACTAAACAGTTTAAATTACTTAAATTGTTATAAAAACCTAGCTATTCCATGTGAAAACCTAGCTATTCCACTCTGGCAGTTCAATGCTCCAAAACTCGTTTGATATACAATAGGAGCTAGATTAAGGTACTAAGATGTACTGCATATTTTTGTTTAACCATTAGGGAGGTTTGCTAATGCTACTGCTATGTATTAAATGATAAAGCAGTGTTAATGTTACTTAATCCGATATTGGAACATTTTTGAAATAAAATAATAGTCAATACTCATTCCTGATGGCATGATACCATATGACAAGTTTATGTCTTCAGGAACCAACTTTTCTTTTATATTTAATAAAGTAACAAAAGAATTGAACTATAACCACATAATTAACAAGCCCCTTCTTCTACTTTACACTTTGCATAAAGAAAAATAGAGAATACAATGAAAAGCCAACAGAGTTAATTAACCTTTCTTCGTGTCTTGCTAGAGTAATCTATTCATCTATCATTGACTGAGACTGCCTCTGTGTCGGGCTAACACTACCGCCGCGGCTAACCTTCAAAGCCGTCAGTGCCTTCTGTATTTCCATTGTCATGGCACTATCTACACTCCCGGACGACAGCTTTTTATGCAACTTCTGGAGATGGAGCTTAAGTGAGCTGCTGCTTAATCCGGCATTCTTGCCGCAGATGGGGCAAACTTTCATTGTTGGTTTTCGTTGTTGCCACTCCATAGATACCTTTCCATGCAGCTTTTTATCCAGTTCCTGTAAGATCTTTGCAAAACCGTCGTTTGGCTGTGCTCGGCGGTGTACTCGCTTCAGTGTGTTCCATGCTTCTAAAAGAGTGAACTTCCTATATATTGATATAAATTACATTGATTTGTTAGTGTGCCAAGTTTCAAAATGACATATTTTGAAAAGGAGTATAATATATAAATAGCTATTAAGATTCAAAAACATTTAACTATTTTAACTATTTAAGAAGATTGCATAATTTCAAATCTCTTTTACTTACTTTCTGAGCATTAAGTAAGCAAGAACCAGAGTAACACTTCTGCTTCTCCCCTCAAAACAATGAACTAAAACTCTTTGACCAATCTGCTCAACATAATCTATAAAATCACAAGCTTCTTCAAATATGCTGCTGATGTTACAATCTTCATTGTCACTCACCTGTTTTCAATGAGAAAGAACAGGACCAATAAATCACTGATATAACTTAATAAATGAAATGATTAAGCGAGTAGATTTCAACATCAGCATTAACATGGTGCAAACAAATACCGTTGGGTGAGACATGATAATACGACTTACAGAGAAATTTTTATATGTAAATAGATCAGGAAACTGAGAATCGGCCTGTCCAATTTCGTTAGTACACAAACACAATATATGTGTGATTCCCAAGCGTTGCAACGTGTATATAGATCTTGCAGCCAGTGCTCCACCAACATAGAGAGTATTTGTAATGGCGGAAGGTTTCTCTGTATTCGCAGCCTCAGATATCAACACAATCCTCTCAAGGATATGCTCAAGTCTTATCTGAAAGTTCAAGGAGTAAATGCTTTATATGGAAATACATAAATGAACCAAGTTTAAGATGTTATTTTTTGGTGTATTAAAATGAATTTACCTTCAGTTCATATGCATCAATGACAAAGTTGTCGTCACTACCCTCAAAAAAGCCTGTATTGAAATTGTTGTCTTGGCATAACTTGATGACATCATTTTTAAGCATTTCATTCCACTGTTCCAGTTCTTTACTAGATTCGGCATCAACCTTGAAGATTGAAATTAGGATGAAGTATAAGACACAAGGAAAGTTAAAAAAAAGAAGGGGATTTTACACAGCAAAATTATGTTAGAAACCAACCTTTGCAAATTTATTGAAATCTCGAAGCTTAGCTGTTAAGCGAAGACCACTATGTGATTCCGCGCTTCCTTTTGAGTGTTTTCCATGACAACCTTCTCTTGATGCAGACCCGGAGTCACAACAATCATGATGGTTATCATGGGGAGACCTCTCTCTACCTGTTGGAGAGGGACTGCTGCCAGCAGCAATGGGTGAAGAAAATTCATCTTTTTCAGATTCCATAGACGAAATTTTGCTTATAATATTCATAAGGGATCTTAACATGTTATCAAGTTTCTGGTGAAGTGTCAGTAGGAATATATAGAACCCCTGCAGATCCCTAAGAGCAGCGCGAAAACTACAACGAAACTCATGAACTACTGTTATGTCACTAGCAGTTGCAGGTACATCAGTTGCCGGATTTATGTCTTCTGGTGCAGGACATCCTAATTTGCCTCCGGTTATATCATATAGCAGGTTCGAGGAAAACTCGGAACTGTTAAGTAGCAACTCAACCAACTTGGGATAATTAGTCTGATCATCTGCACGTTTTCCAGTAGGGGGCCGGCGAGGAACACCAGAATCAATAGCCACAACATTAAAGTTAGTACAAGGTGATTCTCCTGATGTTTGACCATTAAGACTCATTCTAGTAGATATTGCTGATTCCACTATATCCGAAACATCTGAGCGTTGTGATAACAATGTAGGATTACGAGAACTTGATTTCGAATCCATTGAAACTGACCTCCTTTCATTTTGAAGTGCTCGAACCACCCTTGGTCCATAATGGTTCATTGCAGAATCTAAAGCTTCTCCTAGTGTGTCTGTATTTGCTGAGATTAACTTTTCAGCAAACAACAAATTTGCGGAGTTCCCTCGCCACCTAAGTTGCCGGCAAGGGAGCCTATCTTCATTTCTAATGACAAGGTCCAACATCAGTACCCTGCCAAGGGCTGCTGATGTTCTTTCTGCAGTTTCCCGATATTCGAATGCATAGGGACTTTCAAGCAAAGGTGAACCATGTACATAACTGCAAAAAGATTACAAATCCTTATGAAAATACAATTATGGTGGTCGCACGCCACATTCGAAAACTGAAATGACTAAATCAAGACCAGGCATTGAAATTAGAATCATTGTTTGTAACAAAATAATATCATTAGATGGTAGTGATAACATGACAACAATAGAACATAATTCACAAAAATATTATAAACCATATCATTGGAATACCGGATTTCAATCGTACCTCATAAAATAGAGACATCGGCCGAGTTCAAGTGCTTCCAAAAGTTCTGAGCAATTCATTTCGCCACTTTCATCACCCTTAGAACTTGCTGCATCTCTAGCTTTTTCTGTAGCTTCCTTTATTTGGAGCCACTCAGAACTAGTATTGTGAATCACTCTAGCCTGCATTTTCCAGATAGAAAAGAATGAATACGCTAGAAGTCAATCTTCATATCTGAAGCTTGCAATGTGATGGTTGTGTTCCTGAAAGAAAAGCATAGAAACAACCTGTGGAGTTCGAACTCCCAACCACCTAGCAAATTCATAACCAAGGCGTTCTGATTGTGTTGCCAATCTTGATGATGATATTTTTATAACGGCCGCTGCTTCTTTCGGAAAAGCACCATCGCCCCCAAGGCCATTGAAAAAAGCAAAGAAGACAACCCCTCCAGAATTTACAGTTACCTATTACACATACAAATCATTCGTGTGCACTTCAAACACTCTATTTCTAATTCAGTACTACAAGATATCTAATTTGTATGATTGTAAGAAAAAACAGACCTCAAGAGCTTTGTTCATTTCATCCTCGGAATTCTCATTGATGCTGCTGTGTTCAGTGTGGTGAAGCGAAGTGAGCCTGTCCCAAGAAAACATGCTTGATTCAATGTCCAACATTTCGGCTTTACCGAGCCTCTCCCACAAGTTAACCTCAGTTTGTTTTGGAGGCCGATCGCTCGTTGCATCTTCAATAGCCTCACCAGGGCTAACACATAAAAGTTATGATCACCATTAGCAACATGTACAATTTCACACCAAACACATCACAGAGAAAAGGAAAAAAAAAAAGCTTTCATTATGCACCTTTACAACCCCACTTCCAAAAGATTAATCTTTAGCATTCAATGAAACAATATGAAAACGAAAACTTAAATTGCCATAAACTACTTGAGTAATACGCTACTATTTAATTTGTCATGCTTGCATTTACCTCGACTTACGATTACATGGAATGTCACTATGTCAGTATCACATTTCACAAAATTAAGTGATATCAGGTGTAAAATCGACTTAAATGTATAATTCTACGAATCGAATGGTATTATCCTACATGATATTGCCTAATCAGTGTAATTTACTAATTTCCTCTTCCTAAGAGTGCCACACTATACAACCTTCCATAACAACTTCTTCGACCACCATAATTCCAAACCATGTTACGTGAACACTAAAAATCAGACGCTGATATAGAATACATATTGAAATACAAAATACATGTTAGAAATAAGTTAAAAAACACATGTAATTATACACTCTCTTCTACCCATATTCCTCATTTTTTCAATCTTTGATGGGGCAATTTTCAACTCAAACACATAACATCACTTACTCCTGTGATATATAGAAATTGATTTTCTGAGGATTGAAAGTAGAAAGTAGAAAGTAGTAGTAGTAAATAAGAACCTAGAAGAAGGCATGGTAGAAAGGCGGTTAGGGAAGCCAGAAGGTCCAAACTTGGAAGTGCGTTTACGAACCAATTGAAGCCATTGCGTGAACTTGTACGCAGGCCCTGCTGCTATATCTCCCAACATATACAATACCTGCATTTTCATTCATTCCCAAAAATCAAGTTTCAATTTTTATTCAGTTTTGGACAGTTACATAGGAACCCAAAGTAAGAAACAAAGACAAAAATACACAACACAGATAATGAAGAAGAAATCAGACCCTGGAAGTAACAGTGAGAGGCAATGGTGACTCTGGAAGTTGAGATTCCTCTGCTTCAACTTCCAATTGATGATGATGATGATGATTCTCTTCTTCTTTTCCCTGCAATTCACACACGCACATGTAAATTCTAAAACTTTACAAGATCACAGTTGGAAGTTGATGATTATATGTGATATAGATTAATGGGGTTGATGCAAGTTTTCTTCTTTTTCAATTTTTCCCACTCGAATTGTAGAAATTAGTGCGAAAAGAGAAAATTGCAAAAGAAGAAGAGGGAGTAAGTATATATAAAAACCTGATTTTGTTGAGAAGGATTAGTAATGAGTAGAGGATGGTGGTTTTGTTGGTCTTTTCTCATTTTTGTAGGGAGGGAAAAGCTGCAACAAATTGTTGTGAGGGAAAGTAGTTTGCTTTTTTCAAAGGGTGGATTGGAGGAGGGAAGAACCTACTAATACTCTCTATTACTTCAGATTCAACTCATTCAAGATCACTAATTTTGCATTAATTATTATTTTTAATGCACAAATGCTTTTAATTACGACAACATGGCACTAGCAAAAATAACTACTTTTATCATCTAAGCATAAATAGTTTAAAAGATCATTTAGACTCTAGTGTATCAAAATTAAGCTCTACTAGTTATTATTATTATTATTATTATTATTATTATTATTATTATTATTATTATTATTATTAGGGAAAGTATGAGGAGCCAATAAAATATTTATATAATGTGTACAATGGAAGTTTATGGAGTATTAGAGATATAATCATTAGTGTTACATTTTTCCATCAGCTGAAGTTTTTGGGATGAGCGGTATCATGTTATGGTATTAAAACGCTAGATTTGAAAGGTCAAGAATTCGATTCTTGATGAACCCAAAAATTAATTTAATTTTTCGAAAAAATATTTATCATCCTTGTACTCGGATGTCTCCCTAGCGGGATCCTATTATTATTATTGAAATTGTTGCCCTTTTTATACAATAGAGATTCTGGGATGCAGGTTTAGCGGTTTTAAAATCTCTTTTATCTCATTTGAGTTTGGATTTGCAATTTTCGTCTAAAAACATTATTTTCTGATTATTAATTGGGTACTAAGAGAGGGAACAATAAAAATTATTTCTCTCTCTCTTTCTTTTTTTTTTACGAGTAATTCTTTGACTTATTTGATTGGAGGGAAAAATTATAATTAGATTAACAATTTACTTTATATGTACCACTAATAGATATTTAATTATGTATTAGTATATCAATAAAAATTATTTAATTTAATTATTTATTATCTAAAAAATCATGTATTTGTAAAATATTTAATTGGATGATGTACAGTAAGTGTCTAATAATAAAGGTGATAATAAAAAAAAATTTAAATAGCGTTTGTTTTGAGATATTAGGATAAAAATTAGAAAATTAGGACTCATAATCTTTGTTAGTGTAGAGGTACTGAAATTTTAGTTTCTATTTTTAAAATTTCAGTATTTCAATATTTTCAAAGAGTGAAAACACAGAAAATTAAATTTTTTTGGGATAAAAATTAAAATTTTAATAACATTTTATACCTAAAATATTTCTATTTCAATTAATTAATTCCAACTTTATTCTTTATGTAAATTAAATTAGAGTTTCATTCCTATTTCAATCTCTATCTTCCATTTTATATCAAATACTCTCTCTCTTGATCTTTATTTCTCAATCTCATCTTCTGTCGCTCTTCCAAATAATACCGAATCCTAAAGTAGATTTCCAGCATTGGTGAGTGGTGAGTGGTGTGAATACTTACAAATACATTTTTTGTTCAAATCAGAGAAGTCAAAGAGGTACAGAAAATTAGAATCGATAATATAATTCTCTTTGCACACTAGTACTTGGCTTAGTTATTGTTACTATAGTACATACAATTTTTTTAAAGAAAGAAAATGTTAAATTGTAAAATTAATTGGTAAATATTAGATCAAGTGTTAAAATGAATTCTTTAAACATATTCTTAAATCTTTTATTAAATTTCTATCACTTGAAGGGGGCCCAATTTATTATGAGCCCCATTTTTCTCTTCATATTGGAGCATAAAAAAAAGTTCTTTGTTTTTGGTGTTGTTTGTGAAGCACATCAGCACATGTGCCTTTTCTCATTTTCCCTGTCTTAAGCCTGAACCCATGTTCTGTATGCTTAGTGTTTTTTAATTCAAACATTATATATTTGTATATAAATATAAATATAAATTAATTTATTTTAATATATATTATATATTAATAATTAATTTTTATGGTATAGTTACAAACTAATAATGAGTATTACTATTATCTCAATTTTATGGCGTAATAATAATTAATAACTAGAAACCATTGCATTATTATGAGAAAACTTAAAAAAAAAATGTTAGATGCAAAAGCAGAAAAATTTAAATTACATGGTTGATTCACATTGTTTGTACAGAAATTCAGACAAAGAAGACAACTCTCATATTCTGTTACAAACTTGCAATTCCTTTTTTTTACAATAATTTCTTACATAACAACAACAACTTACATTTGTGACAAAGCCCAAGTAACAAGAAAAGGACACAAAAATGTACGGCAAATCCAACCCCAAGAAAAAAAAACCTTCACATTTTCTTTTTTTTTTTTTAATTTTTCTTTTGACATTATGCATAGACACAAATACATTGATTTACAAATGATAAATAAATAATATATGGGGTATGAAGTGACGACTGTTATACTTACAAAATCTAAACTAAAAAGAACTGATTTTAGTTGGTCGAGTAGTCAATTCATTCGTTTGCTTGAATATGCGTAGGAATTCAAATCCCGTGCATGCAGTAATCCCTGACCTATTGAACCAAACATATCGTAGGCAACAAAAAAAAATCTAAACTAAAAGGGCAATTTTTTTTTGGGGGGGTCAAAAAATTTGTGGTAAAGGCCTGCCTTGTAGGAATGAGTTGAAAAGCACAAATGATCTTTCAGGCTGTGAGAAAGGTGCTTCATGTGCTGCCCCTCTTACTGTGGCAAATGAAAGCATATTGTTCCCATAAACTTGAGTCCATCCACCAACCTAAAATAATATCATAATTTCATTATTAATTTTAGATTAATTAACTTCTATGCCTATATGTAATTCGAATGAATTTATTTTGATGTATTATTAGAATAAAAAGTTTTAAAATTAATTATTTTTACTAATGCAAAGTTGTCTTTATATTAAGTTGATAATTAAAAACGGTTAAAACAATTTAGTTAAATTTGTCAAATTATTTAATGAATCTCAAC
Organism: Arachis duranensis; assembly: GCF_000817695.3. Lineage (NCBI taxonomy): Eukaryota > Viridiplantae > Streptophyta > Magnoliopsida > Fabales > Fabaceae > Arachis > Arachis duranensis. Next base: position 48,608,033 of record NC_029779.3, read on the forward strand.
TATTAATTTCACATGAAGACAATTACACGTGATTCTTTACCCTATTAGTTATATATGTAAAAGAAATTTAACTAATAATACATAAAAATTAAATTCAATTTGAATTAGAGTAAACCTCCATATTCATCACAAGAAAGCTAAAATCATCTAAATTTTAAAAATGAACAAATTTATCTCTCATCATTTGAAAAATGTTGATATATAAATTATTTTTTATTAAAAAAAATTTGAACTTATATATATATAGATATAAAAGAATATTAATATGTATAGTTATATATATACCTGTTGACCTTCAAACCATACACTATAAGGGATTGTTGTATTAAGTTGTAATTGTTTTGCCAACTTTTGAACCAAAGTGCGGCTTCCAGTCAGTGGAATCACTGAATCTTGATCTCCACTGTATTGAGAAAAATAATCAACACATGGTTAATTATGTTAATTAATTAATTAATTAGCAGTGAAAAAAATGAAGCATCTGAAAAGGAGAATATTTTACCTGTAAATTAGGACCCTAACTCCAGCTTTTACTAGTGATCCAACAAGAGGAAGTGTAGGTATTTCCACATTAAGCATATCATAGTCCAATATGCTGTCACCACAAAACACATTATGAACAAGGTCATTCAATTTTCATAGATCAATTTTGTAAGTTATTATTAGATTACCCTTTTAACATATATAATATCATAATTTTAATTAAACATAGATAATATCTTGTTATTAGGTCTTTCATTGATTTAATAACAGAATGATTATGTCACTTTTGATAAATTTTATTTTTTATCTATAAATAAGCTCATTTCATTATATAAAATAATTCTTTTTATTCTTATTTTCACTTTAGTACTTACTATCTTGTGATTTCGTTGCTTTGGATAGAATTTATTTTTGACCTATAAATAAGCTCGTCTCATTATATACAATAATTCTTTTTATTCCTTTTTTTACTTTGTACTTATTATCTTGTGATTCTATCACTCACTGTTGATCAAATTTATTTTTGACCTATAAATAAGCTCATTTCATTATATAAAACAATTCTTTTTATTCCTATTTTTACTTTAGTACTTATTATCTTGTGATTCCATTGTTTTTGATAAAATTTATTTTTGACCCACAAAATAAACTCGTTTCATTATATAAAACAATTCTTTTTACTCCTATTTTCACTTTAGTACTTACTATCTTATGATTCCATTGCTTTTGATAAAATTTATTTTTAACTTATAAATAAGCTCATCTCGTTATATAAAATAATTTTTTTATTCCTATTTTTACTTTAGTATTTACTATCTTGTAATTCCGTCGCTTTTAATAAAATTTATTTTTGACTTATAAATAAACTCGTCTCGTGATATAAAATAATTCTTTTTATTTCTATTTTTACTTTAGTATTTGCTATCTTGTTTTTTTGTAAATCGACTATAAATCTTAATTTTTAATGACCAAAAAATCTATACAAAAAGCACACAAAATTGATTACTAAGAAAGGATTTAATTTATCTTACTTGCTGCAAACATCCCATTTTCTTACACCAACAAGCTTGGCATGAAGTGCTTGTTGTACATCTCTTCTATTCAAGTAGTTTGTAACCTTGTCATCTACACACACATCTACCCTCTCATTCTTTTCCTGCCACAAAAGTAAATAGTAAAAAAGTGAACAGTAAATAGTAAATAAATAAATGAGATTAAATTAAAGATTCACAAGACTCACTTGGGATTGAGGACAAATAACCTTTGATTGTGAAAGCACAGAGGAAATGCAAACATCAAGAGTGACATCATATTTGTCAACAAATTTGCTTGTTTCTTTGCTAACTTGTCCCATTACCTCTGAACAAACCATGGAAAGTGAATCTCTATAGTACTCACTCACATATCTTGAATAGTTACACACATTGCTGAACATCTTGTACGTTGAATCTGATATTAGTCCATGAGACCAAAAGAACTCTGCCCTTGAATTGAAATCTGTGGCGTATTCTAGAACTGGATTACCCAACTGCATTTCCATCATCATACTACCTTAATTACTTTCTTAATATCTTAATTACAAAACACAAATAATCTTTCTTTTTAATCATCGCTAAGTTATATTATTCTCGATAGTCGACATACCTATTAGGGTTTGATACGTCATACATCGAGTATAATATAACTATCTTTAGCTTAATTAATTTCTTTATATCTTAATTATAAAATACAAATCTTTCATTTTAATCATCACTGTATAAATTATATTCTCGATAGCCGACATACCTATTAAGATTTGATACGTCATACATCGAGTATAATATAACTATCTTTAAATAACTATTTCGTAAGTAACACATAACTTTCATATTACTAACATATATGCACATGCACATATATGCGCACACATTATTTTTTATCGACATACTTATTAGGGTATACGAGACATCGAGTATCACGATAATGAGTTCGAGTAAAGAACTAACTTTTTCAACCAGTATCAACCAATTTTTTAAAATTTTGGATTCTAGATCTAAAATTTTAAATTCTAAATTCTTAATTCTAACTCTAATTAGATCTTAAATCCTCTAAAAAATAAGGGTTAAAAAATAATTATACAATAGAAAAAGTTAACTAATATTAACTACTCAAAAGTTGATTTCTATATTTTTTCAATGATATTTTCTAGTATATTAGAAATAAAAAATGATGATGATGATAAGTAAATTTCTAATAACTTACAGCTATTCCTTTGAGATTGAATATCCTTTTCTTTGAATTCATTTCAATCATGAGCTTTGCAAGTTGAGGAACATAATGCCCTAAAAAATGTTTAATTAATAATATACATCAATATGGTTGTTAGAACACATAATGGCTAATAATTAATGTAACATGCTTTTGTAATGAAATTTAATTTTCGAGACTTTTAATTTAATTATTTAATTTTTAATTACCTGCATAACTTTCGCCAGTTAGAAATAGATCTCGGTTCTTATATTGAGGGAACTTGTTGAACCAGCGTTGAAGAAATACAACATTGTCCCTAGCTTAAGAAATTAAAAAAAAAAAAAACACTTTTTCAGAAGACAAAGTGTGTAAATAATGATTCAGGGACAATAAAAAGGTATAGTATTCCGATGATTCTATTCATATATTCCTTAAGGAACAAGAGATGAGTAATAATGATAATAACGTAAAGTTACTATACCAAATATGTGTGAGCATAACTATTCTTTTTTTTTTTTCTCTCTTTTTTACCATTAATCACTGTTTTTAGGCCAACTTTTTTTAAAAAAAGCATAAGAAGCATGGATATGGATTATGGTATGTGTCTTTCCCAATACAAGGTATAATTTAAAAGGGTCTTTCTGAAGAGGAAAAAACTTACTTTTCCTTTTGTAATTTATTTTCTTTTTTCCAAAAAATTGAAGTAAAAATAAAATAAAGGGTCCGAAGTAAGGTTATGTTCTATTAAGGGTATTATTAACATGGAATTGGACGAAGACTATTTTTCTTTTTAATTTTAGGTTGGAGTCTTAAAAATAGAGAAAATAGTCCAAATTTTTAATTAAATTAAGATTTAATTATTCAGTTGCATTGGTCTATATAATTTTATTAAATTTTTAATTAGATTTTTATATTTTTTTTAATTGAGTCCATACACTATTTTTAATTTTGTAATTAGGTTATTTTCATATAAAAAATGTCACTACTAACATAATATTTTTCCCAACATATATGCCAGCATCAAAATCTAATTAAGTTTTTAGTTATGAATACTTTTAAGTTGCAAAAAATATTTAATTAATTTTAATATTTTTTACATTAAGAAGAATTTAATTATAAAATTAAAAACAGTATAAAAACCTAATTAAAAGGAAAAAATTATAAGAATTTAATTACAAATTTAATAAAACGCGTCGTCATTGATTTGTAAATAGGAGGAGCTACCGTTGGCATAAGAGAACCCCACTCCAACTGGTGTCTCCAAATACAACATATTTGCTTCTGAAAATCTCAATTATAATTATAATAATAAGAACATTAATAAACCAATGAATGAAATTCACAACATTTTATGCTACTACTTAATTATTAGAAATTGCATTAATATTATAGTACCTTTATTCCAACTATATTCATTGTTAATAAGAAACTCTCCATTTGGCCTAAATGGTCCATTTTCAGAGAATGCACCAACTCCAAGTGATGAACAACCGGGTCCTAAATAAATAAAGCATGAATAAAAAGATTAATTAATATATCCAAATTCATTTGTGTTTATGAATGATGAAGTAGTATGTAGTACCTCCATTGAGCCAGAGAACAAGAGGTTTTGAAGAAGGATGAGTTTGTGATTCAACAAAATAATAGAAGAGATTCTTGTGCTTCTTTTCATCAACACTTACATATCCTGAGAACTGTTCAAATTCTATGTTTTCTGCTTGTCCTGGAAGCATTCCAATTCTATCTTCATTTCCATCAAAAGAAGAAGAAGAGGAAGACGATGGAAAACTCAACACCTCCAATAATAAACTCACATGAAACAACAACATCACTGCCATGCCATTTCCCATGCTTTTGGATTTAGAGAGAGAGAGAGAGAGAGAGAGAGATCAGAGGAGTGAGGCAAAGAACACTATAGTCAAGAGTTTTTGTGTGATTTGTCTTCTATTTAAAAGGACAAGTTTTGTATACCTCTATTGTGTTAGATAATATCCTTTAATTAGTAAGGAAACCACTTTAATAAAGATACTCAAAATGTCCTTTTTAAAGATATTTATATGTGTTATGTTATTATTAGATATTTTTATTAAATCGATTAATAATTTATTTTTTAATAAATTAGAACAAAATTAGTTTATTATAGCAACAATAATAAACTCAAGTGTCTGCATTATAATTATTAGACTCGGTTTAATCCGATCAAATTACACAATTTAAATCGAATATCTTTAAATTTTTTAATAAAAAAATAAATATATCCCTGACTTTCTGTTTTGCGGACATTTAAATTTCTAAAAATTTTAAAATACAATTAGATCCCAAAAAAATGGGTTTATTGTTATTGTTGAAAAATCGATTTATTAATACGTTTAATAATAATGCGATACGTAAGTTTATTTACAAAAAGATATTTTACGTGTCTTTATGGAAGCATCTTCCATTAAGTTAATAGTTGTTGATGAAATATATTTTTTTAATTAATAATTATTGGATGAAACATATTTAATTAATTCCATGTCAATTCATATTTTATTTAATATTGAATAAGACATATGTTAGGAGAGAGTTAACTTGGATTTTGAGGTGAGTTAATTTGAGAAATAATGGTAAATTTTCAGTGAGCAATAATCTAATAGACATGTAATAATCCAGTCTATCTGTTTGTGGATATTGTATATTTTGGTATTAATTGAAGAACAAAAACTACTCAACTCATCAAAATATTTTCATAAAATGTGTGTTTTTGTTTTGTTCTCCAATCGATGTAGGACTTTACATTAACATTCTAATCACTTATTTTTAGATATTATTTGTTTATTTTAATACTTCGAGCTTTACAGTCTTGTTATCGATAAAAATCGGAGAAATAAAAAAGTACTTAACTCATCAAAATATATCTACAAACAAAAAAAATTTACATCCTTATAAAACATATTTTATTTCTCTTTCCTTAAACGGGTATAATATAAATATTTTTAATTCACATACTAGATACTACTATTATTACTGTAAAATCAATTCAAATAACATCTATATCTCATTTAATGATAAATATTGCATAAGTCAAAACAAAATTACATATATTATATATACATATAATATTAATTAAAAAAAAAGGAAATGGTAGCCGGTGAGTAGAGAGCATAGAAAAAAGGGGTTTGAAATGTGGGGCAGAATGTGGGATGGAATTTATGTATTCTATTCTAAATATGATTGCAGTCTTAGCTTTATGATTGCAGGCCTGAAAATGGTGTTGAAAGAGATGTGACACAGGTACTAATCACCAAGGTGGTGCCTCCTTTGTCTCATAAACTAAATTAAAATAATAATTATTAGACATAGTCTAAGTTTTCATCATATGAAAATGAAATTACCTCTATATATGTATATGCCTTGATTGAAGGACTAGTTTAATTCCTTCTCAAAAATAATATTTACATTTTGTTTTTTTCTTAATTGATGCATTAGCATCAAAGATCTTATATCCTTTTTGCACCTTGGGAAAAAAACAAAAAATAAGTTATTATATATATCCTTAGGTATCTTTCTTGAGTTTGTCGCTTCCAAGGAAAAATGAAAATGCTTTATGGGTTTACTTTTCAAGACTTGAAAAAAAAGAAGAAGCAAAATTTCCTTTTTAATAACTTTTTTAGCAAATTATTATAATGAGCTTTTTAAATATTTGATAAATTTAATGTGATTTAATTTGTTTTATTTTTTTTATTTGTTCATGTGACATTCAACTCATTTTAAAGAGATTAACCAGAATTATGTTTATAAATAAATATAAGTGCATCAAATACATTATTATTAGTAAAATAATTAAGTCAGAAAAGAAAAAAGTTTTCAATTTGAATTTCACCTATCCTTAAAAAGAAGTAAATATAGTTTGTGCTATTTTATTTATTTATTTTGTGGAATGAAATACATGAATAAATAAAATGCTACATTTCTTCATAAGATTAAGACTTGAGAGATAACATAAATCTGAGATACACAGTTCCTTTTTGGATTTCCCAAAAGAAAATTGTTTGATTGATTAGCTTTTATTGATCAACAAGTACGAGCAAGATTTGGAACATAGACAAGATAATTGGTTACAGAATGGAGATTCCAATGAAAATAGAGCCATCTTATTTTTCCAATAAACCATTGCATTTTAAATGCATTTGTGCCTTTGTCAGAGAACCTACATGTTCTAAAGTGTAATCAAATGCTTCACTGACTATAAAAAGAACATGGAAAAAGAAAAATACTCACTAATGAATTTAAATGATTAATATATAGGAAAATTTTTATGAGTTTTAAGAACATTAATATTAATTATGTATATATTTTATAATAAAAATTAATAAAATATTAATATTCTTAGTACATGTGATAACTACTTTTCTAATGTATATATATACTAGCATGCTTTTATATTCTTTTTAGTTGAATTTNTTTTTTTAGTAGAAAAAATTAAAATTAACTATATATTTATCAAAAAATTAAAGTTATTAACAATTAAGAACTTAATTAGATCTATGACTATATATTTTTTGAAAAAAATATTTTGTTAATTTTAATATTTTGACATGAAAAATACTTAATTATAAAATTAAAAAGATATAAAAACTTAATTATAAATTTGATGAAATTATAAGGATTAACAAAATAATTAAACTATTTTAATATTAGTGATAACAATTATATTATTATTTAGTAGTATATAACCCTTTCACACAGAATCTATGCTATTTAAAGAAACAAGATATGGGAATGAGGCTTGATGCCCATAATAAGTGTACTGTTGAAATTTGATATAGATTATTATTATTATAACACAAGTGGAATTGGAAATGAAATGAGCTAAGCCCTATTAAAAAGCCTAATATTTTTTTATTCCCCTTTGTGGTGGTTAAGAGTTAAGACTTATCTTTATGTACTTATGTGGGAATGAACTTGTTCTATTTGACCAGTTGTGTAAAGCCATTTCTTATAATCATGATATTTGTAACACATTGATTCTTATTTATTTATTTATTCTTCAAATACACCTTTTTGTCCTTGTGGTGCAAAAGCAAGAATACCCCCCACCACCATTCATAACTTGTATATTTCTTTTTTATTTTATTTTTTATTTTTTAATTTTCATACAAACTCACATGCTAGCCTCTATGGAGCCACATGTCTCCCATGGTGGCCTCAAACCTTTCCACACCAGCTTCCATGTGGGTCCTTCCTCAATTCACAATTCACAATTTCATTTTTCTTAGTTTTTTTTAAAATTATTTTTAAGTTAATTGGTTTATTAGTTTTATTACCAAAGAATTTTAGTTAATTTAATTTGACCTAATTTGCATTACTTTCAGGGAAGTATTAAGTCTTTTAGCAATTTTATGTTTATTGCATAGAGAAAAAGTCAAAACAATTGAATCATGGAAAATGTGAGTTTAATTTTTATTATAAAAAAGCATTTTTATGAATAATCTATAATTACTTTTATAACATTCAAAGAATCTCAAATTATAAATTCCTACTAGAAACACTAATGTCAAACCTCTATAATTTTTTTTCAAAATATTATATTATGATAGATATGCAATCACGATATTTATAGGGTTAATTTTTTTAGATATTGAATAAATTCTGGCGTAACACTTAATTATTATATTTTATGATATTTTTTAAAAATTTTAAAAATAATATAATTCGCAAGAGATATATTCTACTTTTAATATTTAAATATACAATACACAAAAAACATATTATATATTTTAATATTAAATATACAATACACAAAAAATGTATTCTCTTATTTTAAAAATTTTAAAAACACCATAAATTTAATAACTGAATATTATATCAAAATTTGGTCAATATCTAAAAAAAAATTACGTATTTACTATTTATAGGTGTTTGAAAATTGAAATGGACAAAATCACAAAATTCAACAATAGATGAAGGTGAGAAGAAAAAAATGGTTTGGCTTTAGTCATAGTGTGTGTGATTGCTACAAAACCTTGTCTCCATAGACCACTCTATTTAATTTAATTTAATTTTATAGGCTTTTATTTTATCTCCGTAAGATAAGGAAGAAAAAGGAAACACAACATTTTGAATGAGTATGAAAAAATAAAACCAAACTATAAAATGACAAATTTGTTTGAGAATGATGCTTCTATTATACGTGCAGCTCAAGGAGCTGGTAAAGGAAAAGAGAAATTAAATAAATAAATAAATAATGGTCCCTACCTAGTAAGCTTTTACAAAAGGTTTCTGAAATTTCATCATTACTAGCACTACTCTAGTGTGTCACTGATTTCTTTGGTATTCTATTTGACCCTCAAAACCAAATTCTAGTCCTAATCCTCAACCAACTCCAAAACAAAAAGTGATGGATAAAAGGAATAGTAGTAGGTGCTTATAATAATGCTTGGGAAAATTTATGTAACAACTAGGAATAATTGAATATGAATGTGTATATTATAATTATAACAATGTGTATATAGAAGTGGTTAATAATGTGACTTTTGAGCATCATACTTGGAAAATGTGTGGGAAGAAGAGTGCAAGTGAAGCCTATACTTTTGGATTCTTGCAAATATGGCAAAGGCATGCCTTCTTTTTTATGAGTAATAATATTTGTGTTTTATTTAGTTTAACTTTTTTTTTACACTTGAAATTTTGGGTCCTTTTCATCATACTTATTAAAATACACAAGTGGAGGCAAAGCTTATCCACTTTTACTATTAAACTATGCAAAGGCTTTGATTCTTTTTATGATATGGGTAACATACATAGCCACTATTGGTGTCCAAACAAAACACAAAGGTATATAATAAATTAAACTCCGCGTGAGTATAGAGCACCATATAATGTGACTATATATATCATGAGACTTGTTAGGTTAAGTAGAAAAAATATATGTAATGATTCTTATGCTCAAATTAGTATGGGGCTCCGGAGATAAGAATTTATAAGGCATATTTTGGATTTGTGGAGTATGTGATATTATTTAATGGATGATATAATGCATAAGGTTATTTATAAAGATGTTGAAATATGAACGGGTGGCATATGGATTCTGTATTGGATTGGATCGCTTAAGAGTCTATAATGTCCCTGTCTATGATTATTGACAAGGTTCTCAAAATGGTTATTAAATTTAAATGGTTAGAAGTTTAAAAATTTGAAACTTTAATTAAAGTTGAATTAAGTATAATAAAATAATACATTTTTTTATAAAAAATATATACTTTTAAGAAAAATAAATTTTAATTGATTATCTAGTAAAATCTTGGATCCGTTGATTTGGTTCATTAGTTTTTGGCCAATTTTACTATTTTTTGACCGACGGAATATCAATTCATTTTTTTACTAAGTCAGACTGACTAAATGCTCAACTTTTAGTTAATCTGATTGAATTGACCAATTTAGTTCGATACTCAAGCCATGATTATTTAAGTGCATACAAACAAGAATTGCAATTGAATTGATGCATATATTGGAGAAAAAACCAATTAAGCTTTGATGTAATGATGTGCAATACGACTATTGATGGGTTATGCAAAGAGGGGATAGTAAATGAGGCAGAGAAAATTTTCACTAAGATGATTGCACGTCTCCGTGTATATATAAGGGATAATTTAGTCATTTTATATAAACGGATAATATACGGATATCCAAGAGGCAGGAATTTATTTAACGGGTACTCATTTCCTGTTCCCACAGATAGCAAAATCTCCCGATATCCGTCCCTGACGGGTAAATCCCCGCCAATACCCCTGCCAAAGAAAATTGCCATCCCTAGTTTATAAAACAGTAAAATAAGCATGTTGTAGTTTATGATGCTCTACAGGGTATATTCATGGTAAAAAAAGGAGGAAAAAAAAACAGTTTGGTGTACATGCATTCCGGGTCTACGGAAGGACCGCACCAAATGGTATAATGTACACAACCTAACTTGATAATCACATTCGTGGCTGTTTTCACGGCTTGAACCATGACCTTGAAGTTACACTTGATAGTTACAACCGTTGCTCCAAAGCTCACTATCTCCGTAAAGAATTCTTATTAAATTGGAGGTGATTGTTATGATGCCTAAAAAGTGATGCTTAATTTGCCAAAAAAATAGTTAAAAATTAACATTTAATTTTATAAGTATAGAAGTAAATAATTTTTAAATATTTAAAATTTACTATAAAAGAACTAGTTAAAATTTAGGTACCAAGTTATAGACACCATAGAATTCACCTTAATTGGAATATTAGTTCAAAATTGTGAATGTAGTTTTGTGTAAAAGCCAACTTTGCTATTCTCTTCAGTCCCCTGCATATCTCGAATCACGTTAGTTAATTTCTAGACTCATTGCATCAATAGAAAAATTAGTTTCCGACGTTATATGCATATACTTATTCCATGCCAACAATAGAAAGCTAATTTATCAATAATGCATGAGGGAATGCATACCTGTGCCGAAGAAAGAAGGGTTTTGAGGCGAAGTTAACTAGTAAAGCTTGATTCTAGTATTGATCGTATTCCTGCAAATGGTGACACATGAATAGAACATTTTTTTCTTTTTTATTATGGATCACCAGCCAAGTTATTCAACAATACATTTCACAGCGAGTGATCTAAGGGTACTGTACAAATAAAAAGAATGCATAAATTCACAAGAAGCAAAACTAATATTTACAGGAAGACGGAAAGCATATGCTGTTTTCATCAATGAAAAATTACCTCTTGATTAATTTCTTTCATCCCTCAAATATCTTTTAAGTCATTTAAATGACGTCTCAGTTTCAAATTCCATAGAAACCTGGTATAAGCTGGATTTTGAGTGTTCATGTGATTGCAGTTAGGCAACCAATTCCCAACAATCATGTGAAATCTATGTAATGTAATGAATGCTAATGGAAAAATTGTGATTGTAGCACAAGCACAATGATTGAAAATTTAGCCTGTTGCTAATCTTCAACATCTTCACTTGAACATGTTTCCAGCAAAGAGTCTCCTCTTCTTGAACTTAGTAGTTTTAGAATGGCTATGATATCTTCGCTCTGCGGATGAGACTGATCCGCAGAAACAAATGAATGTAAGTGATCATTGACATTTATCCAAGACCAACCTGGCTCTTTTATTACCCCCTTTGACTTCATTAGCTTCCTTATGTACGCAACTTCCTCCCATCTCCCCTTGGCAGCATATATGTTAGCCAGGGTGATGTGAGTTCCTGCAGAATTCGGATCCAAAGAAAGTATTTTTTCTGCTGCTCGTCTTCCTCTGTCAACGTCCCCATGAACCCTACATGCTCTAAGTAAGGTAGACCACACAACATCATCACTACAGAAAGGCATGCTTCGTATCATAAGCTCAGCTTCACTCAATCTTCCTGCTCTGCATAGAAGATCAATCATGCAACCATAGTGCTCTTTTGAAGGACTGATCCGATACTCGTCAATCATTGACATAAAGTAGTGGAAACCTTGATCAACCAATCCAGCATGGCTACAAGCTGTCAAAACCCCAATGAAAGTCACATAGTCCGGTTTTAAACCAATACTGGGAATCTTCTCGAATAAATGAATTGCCTTTTGGCTGCATCCATGTTCAGCATACCCATTGATCATGGCTGTCCATGATATAATGTCATTAGTTTTAGTCCCATCAAATATTTTAGAAGCTTCTTTTAGACTCCCACATTTTGAATACATACTAATTAGTGCACTATGAACCATTGCTTCATGATCCAGGCCAATGCATAGGACATGAGCATGCACCTGCTTCCCAGGCTCAAGAAGCGCCATGCTTCCACTCACACTAAGCAAGCTAGCAAGAGCAAATTCATTCGGTTTTGGCCCTTCCCTTCTCATCCATGATAGATAGTCAAAAGCTTCTTTTGCATAACCTGCTTGAGAATAAACTGCAATTATAGTGCTCCAAGAAATAATATCTTTTATAGCCATACTACAAAACACCATTGAAGCCGAAGTTAACATCCCATATTTCGAATAAAGCGTAATGAGGGAATTCGACACTGACAAGGCATCCACCAGACCTAGATGCAATACATGGCCATGTATCTGCTGGCCCCATTCTTTAACAACAAGATTCGCACATGCAGAAATTACTGCTGCAAAAGTGTATTGATTGGCACTAACCCCTGATTTTCTCATCCTTCTAAATGCATCCACTGCATTCTCTTCTTCTCCCATCTGCACATATGTTGTAATAAGGGTTGTCCATGAAACTACATCTGGCATCCTCATTTTTTGGAACAATCTCATGACATAACTTGGTTTTCCACATTTATTATACATGGAAGCAAGGGTGTTAATCACAAACAAGCTCTCATCAAACCCTTGTTTTATTGTTTGTGTGTGAATAGCTTTCCCACAATCTAAAGAATTCGAATCAGCAGATGCTTTCAAAGCGATGGCAAATGCATATGAATCACAACCCACTTTTGATCTCCACATTTCAGAGAAGTACAATAATCCCTCTATACTATAACCGCCATGAACAAGCCCCGCAATAATGGACGTCCACGATACCACGTTTCGGGTTTCCATTTCTTCGAAGACTTTGCAACCATGCTCTACTTTGCCTACTTTCATATACATGTCCACTAGTGAACTGCTGACAAATACCGAGTCTACCAAACTTGACTTCACAGAAAATCCATGCAATGATTTCCCGAAATATATGTTCATGCCAAGAGCACAAGCCTTGAGTGCAACACTAATCATAAACTGGTCTTTTTGAAGACCAGGCTGGATCCACAAATTTAAGAACAAGATCAACGCTTCAAAAGGGTCTGAAGAATTGACATAACCAGCTATTATCGTGGTCCATGAAACCTCATCTCTGTGAGGCATTTTATCAAACATTTGCCTTGCTTTATGCAGTTGACAACATTTCACAAGTTGCTTCAGTTCGGAGTTAAGGTCAAGCATATTATGAACAAAATGGGGCGTGTTTGGATGGACGGAAAATGAAGAGGCACATCGATTATGCTCCCAAACACGTTCCCAGAAGCCTTTTGTGCCATGCAAAACGGCATCCTGCGGCCGCCATAATCGGAGGAGAGAGGCTGCGGAGGGAGGAATGCGGGGGAGCAACAGAAGGAGGAGGAAAAGCGGAGAGGAGGAGGGCATGAATGGAAGATGAAGTTCAGTGCTCTAACCACCATGTGAGGCTTAAGAGGTGAAGAAGAAGAACAGCGAAAGAGAATAAGAGACTAGTTAGACTTCATTTGTAAATTAATTATGATATTTTAAAATATAAGCCAAACTTATTCCTACATTTTTATAAAAATAATATTTTAGTCATTAATTTCATAGTTATCATAACCAAACCGATAATTACAACCAGGTCATTGGCTCACTGGTTCAATCAGTGGGTCACTGATTTGCCTGGTTGACCCGGTCATAATTAAATAAAAATGTAAGATTATAAAAATAAAATTAAAATCAAAAGTTAAAACTTAAAATACATGTGTTCACAAACATATTAATAACAATCAAGTATTAATTTTTAGACATAACTAATGATGTATAAAGAGATAATAAACTAGCCATTGGTACAAAATATTTTCTCAATTTAAATGAATAAGAGAGAGCAAAAAATAACACAACGGGGAGATCTCGGCATCTATATCCTCATAGGACAAATTTAAAGCTAGACCAACATTTCCTTCATTTTGATTTGTATCTATATATACATTTGTGTATTTTTTTCACAAATCAATACCAAGAATAATTCATAATAGCAACTGAATTCTGATGAAGACATTTTTAAAATTCTAGCAAAAAAACAAACAAACAAACAAACAGAGAGCATGGGAACAACAATTTAACTGAACAATTTTATTCTGAGTTGCAGAGAGCATGAACCTCATTTTCAACAACAAATGCAACTTTGATAATTTTCAGCAGCAAAAGATGATTTACAGATTTACAGCAACAAAAAATTTAGCTAAGTGATTATCTCAGCAAGACAACTACAGATTCAAGCTTCAGTGATGATAATCAGTAACGAATTCAACTCAGTGATGATTTTCAGCAACAATTTCAGCAACAAATTCAACTTTTAGCAACAAAATCAAGGTGCAGTGATGAATTACAGCAACAAAAAATTTAGCTAGGTGATTTTTTCAACAAGACAGCAACATATTCAAAGTTCAATGATGATAATCATAAACAATGCAACTTAGTGATGATTTTCAGCATAAAAAAAATCAGCTCAGTCAGCAACAAATTCAACTTTCAGCAACAAAATCAAAGTGCAGAGATGAATTACAGCAACAAAGTTGCGCAAGAAAGAATAGGAGAATTTGTTGGAACTCACCAAATCGGGACCAGCTGCTGACGGCGAGGAGGAAGCTGATGCGAGGCTCGAAGCAAGAATACAACAACGACATGCAGTCCCGGGACGTGCTACTTCTGCCGCCGGCGATGACGAGTGCAGGCACGTGCTGACTGAGAGACGGTGAGGAGACTGAGAGCGATGACGAGCTTGAATGCGAGACCGGAGGCAGTGAGAGAGACCGGAGACGAGAGCTTGAGTGCGAGAGTGCGACTGACGAGACACTGAGGAAGAGGAAGGAGCAAGGTTCTGAGAACCGGACCGGTCATCAAATCATTCTAGTCACTAATTTACTGGTCCAACCGATCTAATCGTGGTTCAACTGAAAAAACCGTTTTAAAATAAAATAATTAATAAATTATATATAAACATCCTAAAATATAATTATAGTCTATTATAAATCTTAAAATATCTTCCAAATTTGAAACCTGAAATGCCATCAACCAAAGGCACGTGATCTTATTAAAATACAACCAAATCGATGTTTTCATAATCAATTTTGAAGTCAATTTTTCCCCTAACCATGTATTTCAGCACAAATTTAAAGCACACTCACCATTTTTTCCTTAACTAGCATAATGTCTTCGCAAGTAAGGTAAAAGAGCCATTACATACCTCATCGCCGGGTGAACAAACTACAAGCACTGCCTGAGCAATACTCTGCTTTGCTCCATTGCTTACCACAATCTAATCAGGAATATATGTAATTCCATTCTCCTCTGCAATAAAAATTCAGGAAAATTGTCAAAAGCCACATAAGCCCCCATCTCAAAAAATCAGTAAAAAAAATTAGCCAAAGTAACCAAAACACAAACACTTGGAAGTGCATAAATTAGCTAACCCGTCAACTTATGACAAATCGCTCTGCGCAATTCAAATTTTCCGGCATTAGGGGTGTACCGTGTGTATCCTTCGCCAATACCATTAATCCCAGCCTACCATACTCACCACACCTTAATCAAACATTCACGTGATCATTACTTCATGATCATAATTTCATTATCATACACCTAAATTAAAAGCAGAAAGATGCAGCAGTAAAAGTACAATTCACACAAATAAAACGAGAATTCACCTCATCTATGACGGCAGATCGAAATCAGGTTCTCCGGCGGCCAAGCGAATAACCGGCACTTCGGCTTCGACAAGAGCAGTGGCCTGGTCACTTATGGAAACAGTCTTCGACAAGAACAGAGCAGAGCAGATCCTGAGCAAGAGGGGGAACAGCGCTAACCGGTGGAACAGAGCTGCGCGACGGAGGCAGGAGGCGAGCCCGGCGACGGTGCTTCCAAAGCTGAAACGGTAGCTGCACGAACGTGGAACAGAGCTGCACGATGGCGACGGTGGCTTCGAATACAACTTGCGACGGCGGCGGGATCAGTCCGGCGGCTGGACGGAAGTGAGGGACTGAGCTCGCTGGCGGTGAGAGGAAGCACGAGCTCGAGGGTGATGGGAGGGACTGTGTGCTGCGCCGTTGTGTGGACTGTGGAGTAATGGAGTTACGGTTGCTTGGGTAATGGTTAGGGGCTTGGGGCATCAGCAATCAAAACGGTGGTGTTTTTGATAAAATTCAAAAAACCGGCCAGGTTCCGGTTCGGTTCAGCCAACCGATTCTCGACTGACTTGACGGTTTAGTGCCGGTTTTCTAATTCTTCGGTTTTTACGTATGACCGAATCGTTATTTCTATCGGTTTGCAGTTCGACCGGATTTTCTCTCCTTTACTAGAAAACGACGTCGTCTTCAAAATTTAAAAAAGGGTTAAGTACGATTTTAGTCTTTAAGGTATAAACCGAAAAATTTTTTTGTTCCTAATCTATTTTTGCATACAAAATCGTCCTTAAGATTTAACTTAGTTTTAAAATCGTGTTTTGACCTAAATCTTAAAATTTTTTACTGAATTACTCCTAACAAAAAAAATTTATAAAATAAAAAAAAAGAGAACACGGGAAAGGGGAAGGGCAGAAGGGAAAAGAAGAGGGAAAGACGAAGAAGGGGGAAGGGGAAGGCGAGGGACGAACAAGAGGAAGAAGAAGGGGGAAGGGCGAGGGACGGACGGACGTCGACGCTAGTGTTCGACATCGACGCCAGCAAATCCGTGAGGGTGGACGTCGCACGTCGCTCGCCATTTCTGCTCCTCTTCCTCGCTCGCTCGCCGATCGTTGCCGCTCCTCGCCGGTCGCCGCTGCTCCTCGTCACTCGCCGTTGTGCTTCGTCTCTTCGCTGGTGTGCTTCGCGTCCTCGCCACTGGTCCTCCCTAGGGTTTCTTCTGTTAATTATATTGTTGAATTTTTTTATTTGTGAATTTGTTGATTTTGTTAATTACATTATTTTTTATTCTGATTCTATTATTATTTTGATTCTAATTCCATTTTGTTTCCATGGTTCTTCTGCTTCTATTTTTTCTCTTCTGATTCTGATTCCATTATTCATTGTTGTTGTTGATACTTCTGGTTTCTTCTGCTTCTGTTTCTTTTATTGTTGTTGTTCTTTAGAGTTGAGAGAGATAGTGATGGAGATTATACAAATTTGTTTTTTCATTTTTGTTTTTGCTTTTTTTTTAATGTTTATTACATTGTTTCTTTGTTGTTGTTGATGATGCGTTGATGAAAAAGAAGAAAAAAGATAAAAATATGATGCTGTGATGGAGAAGAAGAAAAAGAAGAATAGAAAATGAGTATTTTGGTGAAGAATGGAAATGATATTTTGGTCGGAACGACGATTTTAAAATCAAGTTAAATTTTAGGGACGGATTCAAATGCAAAAAAAAAAAGGTTAGAGACGAAAAAAATTTTCAACCCACTTTAGAGACCAAAATCGTACTTAACTCTTTAAAAAAAAAAACTAAGCATGACCCAGTCTAGATCATGAAAATTGGCCGGATCACTGGATTTGCTTAAACTCGAATGGATTGAATCGGTTCTTTGCAGGTCTAATGTTTAAGCAATTCGCAAAGTGGCTCGGTCCAATTAAGTAATCAAGTAATTAGATTTTTCATCGAACCGATTGGATCAAACTAGATTTGATAACTATGATTAATTCTTTTAAAAAAATAATATGATAAAATGATTAAATTGTCTGAAATCGCTAAATTAAAATAACTAATATTTCTATTTATTTTATTAAAAACTAACTTCTCCAACATTTTAAAAAATTATGAACCAATTTATTAAATTCTTTTGTTATAAATTAATTTGTACAATTAATTATTCCACCACTTGAACTTGCTCTTTCCTGCATATATCAACTTCATATCATTAACGTTCTACATTTGATGCAAAACACTGATTGACCCTTAATTTAAGATGCAAGTGTCAAAATAACATTAAGTAATGTTTTAAACTTGACCCTAATCACTAATTTGATACTCATTTTGTGTGCCAAAGTGAACTTCACATAAAGTGATGCACATCACTAATTGACATTCAAGTAGAGGACTAGAGGTGCAAGAGTGAAAATAATATGAAATGATGCGCTATACTTGATCCTAATAACTACAACTAATTGGCACTTAATTTCAGGTACAAAGTAAACCTCACGTGAAGTAAACTTTAGATTTGATCCAAACCAATAATTGGCACTCAACTAGATCTCAACAATAAATTAACACTCAAATTTGTTGGCGCTTAATTTTGGTTGTGATTGTGAACTTCACATGAAATTATGCTCAAAATTTGACCCAAAATACAAGTTGACAGTTAATTAGATGTCAAATAATGAGTTTCACCTCAAATCATTCACTTAATTTGATTCAAATAATTAATTCTCTGGCAAATCTCCATCACACTTTAGCCAAATAAAGAGCCAAACTTCACTTCATGTTAAAGTCCAATTTGGATAACCAACTTAATTAAGCTCCTTTTGATAAAATAACTTAAACAATAAATAACTCTGTTAAAAATAACTTATAAATAAATTATTTTGTGTTTGAATTTTTAACTCTAAAGGTGCTTATTTTATAGAAATATGACGAAAAGTAGAAATATTATGAGAGAAGTCAATTTTTTAACTTCTCTATAAGCTCCTAAATAGCTTCTTAAAAAATTACAATTTTATTTTGAAAATTGTACCAGACATTAATACTACTACTTTTCATAAATCAAAAGTTAAAAAAAATTACTTCTAAAGCTTCCAAACGGGCCCTTAGACTTGTCCTAACTAACTTATTAGGCTTTAATATATATTTTATAAATTCTTCGTGATAATTATTAGTATTAAATTAAAAGCATAATTTAACATCTTCATAATACCGTTAAATTCTACCATACTTTACTGAAATTTACATTGCATACAGCCTATTGTTGCCGATCAAATAACAACCGAACTTCCATAAATCAAAACCTCAAATCAACCAAATAAATTCGAACATTCATCGTGTCTGAAGGAATCATAATGACCGAGGCAGCTAGATGAAAAGAAATAAGAATTAACAAAAAAGGAAAAGAAAGAAAGCAAAGGCTTCTATTCTTGGCCATTTTCATTCCATAACAAACAGACTCACTAGCTGAGATTCCGATCTACAAAATTTAATCAAAAGAATTGTGGTAAAATTCAGTCTCACGTAGCTCACCCACTTGTATTGTTACAGCTCAACACTCTCTTCCAATGCAAAGGACTATAGCTTTTCTTTTACTTTTTACCGGATACATTTACTTCGACTATTAAGATTCTTGCTTCTTTTATGAGACCCAGATATAATGTTGAAAAACATGGTTGTACAGGAAAAAAAAAAAGAGAGAAAAAACATACGTAGAAAATAGAATAAAACAAAACAAATATACACGTAGGAAGAAAGAATCAATCAACAAATGAAGGATTGCGAAATCAAGACGAGGCATCAGAGTCTGTGGTTGTCTTATTATTAGCATCTGCCAACCCTTGAGTTTGATCAATTCCCTTCCGAGAAGCTTCCCAAAGTTGTTGTTCTATACCCAGTTTCCTCAACTCCACCAAACCTCGCTCAACTAAAAGGAAGCACAATGAGCTTAGAAGTTCATATACTAAACCTTCAAGAACACATCAGAAGGGGGAAAAAAACTAAGGATAAACCCCAATTTTGTCCCTTGACCAAACATGGAAGATAAAGTCGTCCCTTATGATTTGAAAATGATAAACTTATACTTCACTATTCAAAATGGTAATATATTAGTCCTTTAGTATATGAACATAGACTAATATGTTCAGTTTTTTGAATAACAAATTTGTCTAGTAAGAACATTGTGAAGGACAAATCTATTACCTTCAAAATCTCGTGAACTACTTAGTCCCTGATTAAGGAACACATTTAAGGTCATTCTCCCTTCGATTCTTTTCGTAATATAACATTTAAGGGACAACAAACTTAAAAATCATAGATGGTATTTTAGTTATTGCAGCCAATTGGTAGGGTTGCAGATTCAGATAAGAAGAAACAAAATAACCACCCAAATTTTTCTGGGAAAGACCAGGTATCCGCTTGTAATTTCATGGTTATTTACTCTCTCCAGAACCACAAAAGAGGATGAGAAAGACAACAGCTTACCATCGACAGCATCATGTGAAGTTGGTGACTGCCCACTGCGTGCAATCCAAAATTGAAGTCGCTCATCTGCAATATCATCTTCTACACCGTGAAACAAAGCTCTTCGCCAGAAATAAGTCAGCCATGCCTGTATATATTTAGAGTTTATAAATACGTTATGTGTGCATATACTATATGCGAAATAGCTATTCTTCAGGTTCAATTGTAACAAGAACAGGTCATAAAAAAACATGTATATTAAGGAGCTTTTCTTTCTTTCTTTCTTTCTTTTGAGATTCCATTCTTAAGACTGATTAATGAGTAAAAATGCAATAAAGTAATTAGTTGGATTTTTTTAAAAACGAATATATCTTGAATGGAAAGAAATTAAACAAAGAACCAAAATCTTAAAATCACAACAACTGATTCCCTGATTACGTCAAGACTCAAGTCAGGAAATTCAGACATATCCGTCTAAATCCCTGAATCCAACTTAGACATGATTTTATCCATCATCTAATGATGAGAACCTAGTAGAAATGGAAATGCTGAAGTACAATTCAAGGACAGTTACTAACCTCTTTGAAAATAACATCTTCTGCTTCCTCTTCACTTAATTCTGGAAGACATAAAAGAAGAGAATATCATTATTCACTAGGTCATCTGCCAGACACATTTCCATGTATCGAAGAATGGCTAGATGCAGTCATGGGTGTAATATGCAATCAAATACATATTACATACACAACCAGAATATTTTAATCCTTTAGTGTGTAGATGGTAATCGTGATTTGTGTTCTATAGTGAAAAGGTTACCAAATGACGATGAGAAATGGTTGGAAAAAATACAGATGTCATATACTACAAAATATTAACATAAGACAAGCAGAGAAATCTTAAAAAGCATACCACCATAACTTTATGACATGTACGCACCAAAATATATATAAGAACTTATTTTCTTACCAAATTCCTCCACATATTTGGCATCACCACGTGACTTGGAATCTGAGAATAAATTAATAGAAATGATCAATTATCAATTTAATTCAAAATTCGAATAATCTTCTACTGAACTACTATATCTTTAGGTTAGTAGCAGAATGAACCATCGTTTAAAGAAAAATTTCAAAAAATGTGTACATGAATCAGAAAAAACATAACTCTCATCACTATAAGGGCATCCAAAACAACTCATAAAACCAAAATTTCAAAATATGTGTACATGAATCGAAAAAAAACATAACTCTCATCACTATAAGGGCATCCAAAACAAATCATAAAACCAAGACATGAATAAACCAAAAACTGAATCAAAAGAGGAAAAGAAACAGCTCAAACAATAAGAGTTTGCACTAACCACAGCCTGTGGGTACATCATACAAAAGAACAAGAAATAATAAGGCTTGGTTTGGTAAAACTTTTTGAAGAGGTGCTTGTACTTTTCAAAAGTATAGGCTACTCGTTTTGTGTTTGGTAAATAAAAAAGATCATGTATTTGTGCTTGTAGCTTTTAAAAGATGGGGGTGCTTTTGAAAGCACCTAAGGTGGAGCTTTTCAGAGATAGCTTGTGCTTATCAAAATTAAAAAGTCTAATATAACTTGATACATTAATTCATTTTCAAATTTAACTCTTACACTTATGTCTATTATAGTGTTTTTAAATTTTAAAAACTATTTTACCAAATACAATTATTGTTGCTTGTGTTTATTGAAAGCCATTTTTAATTTGATTTACCAAACATAGGTGCTACAACTTTTAGAAAGCTATCTTTTAAAAACTAGCTTTTATAAGCTACTTTTGAAAAGTAAAAGTTTTACCAAACCAAGCCTAAAACTGATCAACACGAATAGAAGCACGGAACTCGAGATTGGAGACAAGGGTAAAGACCACACACCCACAAAAGATGATGAACTAACATACCTAAAACAGACTGCCGAACCGAATTTGGGCGTCTATGTTGGGCTAATGCAAGCGCAACAGCATCCTCAACCTACAAAATAAAATTTGACCAAAATACTTTTTTAAAGTCAAGAACAAAGGAAAAGGATTTGAACCAAGCTGCACGTATAGAAGTTTGATTTCTTGATATTCACTCTTTAAAAAAATGGTAAAAGCTGTTAAAAGTATGCTTCTGTGTGTCTAACATTTTCAAGAGGAAAATGAGATGAAGAACTGATTTACTGAGCAAACAAAGGATTAACTTTAATAATATTCATGGAGAACCTTTAAGGAAGCAAGTTCTCTCAAACCCATCTCAACTGAAAGCATACTCTCAATATTTCCTTCCCCAGAGAGATCATTCAAATCACGTACTTCTTTGCTTCTCTCAGGATCATCAGCACCTGGCACATGCTCTTTAATTAGATCCCACTGAAGATAATTTAACAGAAATAATTTCAAACTAACTGAGTATTTACTCATGCTCACTTTTGTTCCAGGATTCCTCCTTAGCCTTTTGTCCAGCAGAGATGACAAGTTCGAAAGGTAGAGGCGCTAGAGAAGACCAATGTTCATGCTTGGATTGTGCTATGTCTGCACATATGCCTAAAGTGTGGAAGAAACATGGCACAAAAATTAAAAGCGCTAATATTATAATGGAGTTCTGTAAAATACAATCACAAATTTTTAAGCCATGGTTTTTCAGATTAAAAAAAAAGCACGACTAGCATATTTTTTTCAGAGTAGCAGGAATAAAGATTAGATACTGTTTCTTTAAGAATCAGAGTGCGCTAGTAAGTTTGTTACCATGTTTTACAGCAAGACCCCAGTAGCGTGCAAGCCAACATCTCTTCAGGACAACTTCCTCCTAAACAACAAATAAGAAACATAATTGAGACAAACAGAAATACCTGGTAATTGACATTTTATTGGAAAATACCAACCATTTCTTCTTGGGTCAAAATCATCCTCTGTGTCATTGTACGAAGAGCTTTTGCTTCAGCTTCAGCTTCTTGCTGTTGTTCCAAAGCTGCTGCTGCATCATCTTTTAGATTCTGACAAAGACAAAGAAAAGAAGATAGCTATAACTTCATAATGAATAACAAAGTAATTTAAATATGGAAAGAAATGCACGCTTTCTTCAAAAATTACCTGAATTTCCACGCGAAGGGCTGTGATTTCCTCATCTCTCCCATCCTGTGTTTGTTTTGCAGCCTTGAGAGCAGCCTGTGACAATAAATAAATATAAATTTGAGTATTCCACAAAATTCTTTGAAAAGAACAGCACTAGTGAGCTTGTTACTCAAACTTCCAACCATCATTCAGTTCATATTTCTGCCACATATAATATGATTAATATCCATTCTTCTGGCATACCTCTCTTTGTCGCAAAGCAGCTTCCTTCCTGCATAAATAGCACACAAGAACCTTAGATTAAGACCTAAACGAATAAACATATTCAGCTCCAGGCAGCATATAATGTGAGCCTTCAAAGCTAGCTTACCTGCTCAGAAGTTTGGCTTCTAGGGATACACCTTCTCCAAGAGAAGCAACCTGCCAAAATTAAAATGAACAAGGACACGAAAAATCAGTAAAGGCAGTACAAGGAGTAAAGCAGTTTCTATTGGTAAGTATTAAGTAAATGAAAAATCAAACTGGCATCTAAACAATGGTATTATACATTAATATTGTTAGGTTTCAAAGCTCGGTTAATATCTTCTTTTTTGGTTTGGAAAAAGGAGAAGAGGAGGGGGAACCCTCACCTGTTTCTCAAGCTCCCTAGCTCTGGCCTCCACTTCTTGGCGTTTTTCCTCTGCAACTCTTAACTGTCAATATAATCAACCAGATATGTTAAATATCACATAATTTGAGCTTAAAACCAACTTTGTTAGGCAAGAAAGAGCACCACCTTTTCTAATATAACCTCATTCTCCTCTTGTAGCATATCCAGCTGCAAAATAAAAGATGAATCAGCTTCAAAGCACCTAGTTTATGAATTACCAAATCAGCACCAGTATAAAGAATATAAGATTCAATTTTTTGGAGACAGAAAATTTGATGCATTCAAATATATACTTCATCACGGAGTGCAGAAGCTTCACGTTGATCTCCTGTATCTCTTGAGTTAACTGGTTTGATAGCAACGTCTGGAGTAAACCTGAAATCATTAAGCAGTGATTAAAATTTGAAGGATAGAGACCAGATATGGCTAGAGTGGCCACTGCAGCCTACACACAGCTATAGATGCATGTATGACCTCAATAGATAAATAAGGATTGAGCTCATTCATACATCAAATGAAAATTTATTACATCTATGTCGGGGGTAAATATTTGAATATAAAACTAAAAAGCCTATTGAACCCCCAAATAAATTTCCTCAGGAAATATGGACCTGGATATATTGTTCCTCTTATATTTGTGTTAAATAAATGAACTATTAATAATACTATAGGAAGAAGGAATAGATGTCTTGACACTCGTGAATGTCAAGAAAAGACCACGTTTATAGGGAGTGCAAGCCAGTGCCACAAACATGTCACTTGTTCAGGTATATTTGCCCTGTTGGTATGTAATGTAGTAGAATGGAACCCAATGGAACTAAATGAATTTCCTTTGTTTGGATGGAGAACTCCCAATAAGGTAGAGCAGAATATGATAGAATAGGTTCTATCCTATTACAACCTCCACCCCCTTCTCCCAGGCTTTATCTTTTTTTTCTCCTTCAGATTGTTTCCCTCCTATTCAGAGGACATGGGGCCTAAATCTAGTTCGTTAACTAAGAAATAATTAAATAAGTAATTCCATCTTAATGTATTTGATGCAACAATATTATTGGAATAAAAAACTTATTATCGCCATTCTTTGAATGTCTAAATAGTGAAATGAGACATTACTCCATTACATTACTAGAATACCTAAATAATGAAGTGGAATAATTATATTACTCACTCCACTCTCCATTCCTGCATTCCATCTTATTCTATAATGTTCTGTTCCATCACTTACCACCAATCAAAACATGGTCTCAAGTATAAAAGGGTGTTGGATCCAAGTTCAAGGTTGTGCTCACTCAATTCATTTTTATTAGGGACATAGAACAGTCTGAAACATCAAAAACTACCTACTTGGAAACGCTACAAGCCTACAAGACATATAGAACCTTACTTGTTTAATTCCAATAGCTGCAATTATAAATAGTAAGGCTGGGGAAAGTAAAGTAATGCTTACAACTTTTTCTCTCTGCTCCGATTGGAAGGAGGATCAATTGGAGGAACAGCCATAGGTGTTCGGATTGTGGATTTGCTCGGCGGAGGTACTACTGCTGCCGCAGAGCGAACCGAAACTGCCGATCTTCCAGCTGAGGTCGACCGTACTGAAAGAGTATGCTCTGCAAAGTTCCGACCTAACTAAACAAAAAGCACCAAAATCTTATTAGCACAACAAGAACAAGGTGAATAACAATTGAATCAGATCCATAATTTTAACACTTAGATCACACTCAATCACTATCAATGGCGCCAAACCAATCATCCACCGAAAGAAGTTCAAGAGCAATCAAATTTCCAGCATTGAGCATGCAAAATCTTTGTTCCTTTTTTTTTTCCATAATTCAACAAACGAATTCAAGTAAACAATTCAGGAAAACGAATCGGAACCGAATGAACAGGAAGAATCGCAGTGAGAATTATGAGAACTACCGCAGGAGAAGGAGATCTGTTAGGCCTGGCGAGCGAGATCGGAGGGATGGTGGTGGCGGTGGTGCCAACACCGGAGCTCTTGAGACTACTTGCATTGCTTGAGTAGGAAGAAGGAGCTGGAGCGCGAGGAGCAGCGAACTGGAAGTCAAGGTCATCGTCGTCTTCGCCGTCGTCGTCGGCAGCGGCTGCCTGAGACGCCATCACCCGAGCCAGACGCTGCGCGGCGGCTTTGGCGGCCACGTTCTGCGCTAGCCGCGACTGAGGATGCGCCGGAGACATCGCCGGCGACGATGAGCCGGTGCTACTGGAACCGCCGCTCCACTGCCGCCCGTATACCGGACTAGCGGTTCTCCTCCGATCCATCAGTTGAAGCTATGTATAGTAGAGGAGGGAGCTAGATTTTCTCGGCGGAGGATTTTCTCGAGAAAATCGAAGGGAAAGTCTTGTTTGTTTCTGGTTTGAGTCGTGCGCGGGTAGTGTAAGCATAAACGACGCCGTTTCTTTCTGAAACAGTTCGCGGGAGAGAAAGGAAAGAGAATAAGTGCGTGTCTCTTTCTTCTTTCTTCAAAGAGAGTCAGAGAGGTTCGTTTCTTTGTTTTTATCTTCAAGCGTCGACAGAGAGAGGTTTTTCACTTTTGCGGCGTGCGAAACGGTGTCGTCTAAGGTAATCAATAAAGATAGTGTAAAGAAAATACTTTGAATTCATTGAGACAAAAAAGTTTTCTTCTTCACTAATGACATAGATAAAGTTGTGATCTAAGTCCAACATTATATATTTATAGGAAGCTATTTACTTATAAAAAGAAGATTAAAAGAACTAATTACTGCATCAAAATACCAAATTTCTAGTTTTGTTTTTAAATGTGGAAGACAAACACTTTTAGTGAAATAATTAGAGAATTGACTAGTGTTAATTCTAATATAAGACAAATAAGAAAAATTAATTTCTAAAGTTTAAGGGTTCTTTTTAATCAAAGATATGATTCGTTTATGAAAAACAATCGACTCATAAAAAAAAAGTGAGAGATAAATAAACTAACAATTCGACAGCACAAAAGAAATTAAAATACTAGTGTTACGAGTTTACACAAAATGAGTTTAATTTTTTTATGAAAAAATTTGTCAATATTTTAATCTTTTATAAATAAATATTTTGAGCGTGATTTTTTTTTTCCTGCTTAGACTTTAGTTTTTAGCAATTTCCTCTTAACAAAAGTGATAATCCATTATTATTATTTTTTTTCCCCTTGGCCATGGCACTATTTTAAGTTACATGCAACAAACATCTCATTCTATATTATCCCTTTAACAAAGAAAATTCTTATATAGCATATTTTCACGGGTTAAACCATAAAAAATATTTTTGAATTATTTTATTAAAGATAAAAATATTTTTAAAAGTATTATGATTGTCAAAAATATTTTTAAATTATTAAAAAATGTGATAAAAAATACTTCTGAAAACTGAGATATTGACAAGTAAGTCATGTCATGCCTTTTTGTTAATAAAGTAGATCTCTAATTATTAGGCAATTTTGACATATTTTTAAATTATTTAATAATATTTTTGTTAATAATAAAATTTTAAAATATTTTTATCAATATCAAAGTCACAATTGTAAAATTGGATGGGGACCAAATCGGTCGATTTGATTAGAAAACTGGTGAATCAGACTTTAATCGGTTCAGTCTAATCCAAGGACCATTTAAGATTAAGGACCGGTTAAGTCAGTGAAATTTAGTCCAACTGAATCGCTCAAGAGAAAATTCTAAAATTGAATTAATTGATGAAGATGTGGTTTGAATGTGGATTCTCTTTATACTACATACTCCTCTTACTACTAATCTCTGTTAGTCCTTGTTATTTCATATGCTAATTATTAATTATATAATAAAATCGCATAATAATTTTTTTAGGGTAAAACACATAGATAATGTTAGAAAGGAGAGAGAGTAATACAAAAAATGTTTGTGAGTATTCCAATTGTGTGAAATGATACAATATAAAAGGATATTTATAAGTGTTAAGAGAATCGTAATAATAAAGACGTAATATCCTATAATAAATATTCAAATATATTAAATAATACTAATTGATCCTAATTGATCCTAATTATATTCTAACATCCCCCTCAAACTTAAATGACATTATGACAACTTGAGTTTGAAACTTATCTAAAACAACGAAATAAAGATTAAAAAAACGGCATTACTTGATACAGACGAAATTGTTGGAAGGAAGCGCAGATGAAACTGCCGCTTGTCTGAAGGAAGCGCAGACGGAATTGCCGCTTGTCTGGAAGCGCAGAAACTGCTGCTGTCTGAAGGAAGCGCAGACCGAACTCCCGTTGTCTGAAGGAAGCGCAGACGGAACTGCCAGACCCGAAAGAGAATGAAAACTATATGATTTCTCCATGAGAATAAGTAAACAACGGATGACAATGGTGTTTCTCGAAAAAATACAAGATAAAGAGAATTAGCTAATTGGTGAGGTGAAAAAGCATCAAAGAGTGACAAAAGATAAGGAAAAATGGCATAGAAAAAATAGTGCAAAAACTACAGTGATTTCACCGCAATGAAAACAACCTATCCTCTTAAAAGAGGATACCATGACTCTGATACCATGTTAGAAACAAGACACTAAACTAGAAAAAATATTTTGTGTATTATTGAATGTATTCCAGTTGTCTGAAATGATACAATATAAAAGAATATTTATAAGTGCTAAGAGAATCATAATAATAAAAACATAATATACTATAATAAATATTCAGATATACTAAATAATACTAATTGATTATAATTATATTCTAACAGATAAAATAAATGCAGTTCAATATTACACAATTGTCCTAAATGAATAATGGATTAATATTACATGCATGTCCAAATTCAAATTCAATTATATGATTCGATTTACTACTTCTGCAACACATATAAATAAAGTTATTTTAAAATATGAATGTAATTTATTTCATTTTAGGATATTGGTGTAATATTAATCTCTATTTAGTTTGTTTGTGTGATTTATCTATTTTTTAGATATTATTTTAATTTTATATTCACTTATATTTAAATTAATTATATATTTTTATTATTCATAATTATTAATATAAATATTATTAAACATTTATAAATAAAAAATATCAAATATTTTTATTAATTATAATATAATTATCTTTCAACTAAACTAATAATTTATTGGTTAAATTAATAAACTAATAAATTAATAACTTAATTGGTTCGATTTTCAATTCAATTCTTATAGCTATGGTCAAAATAGTTATGGTGTATTTTTTTAATTTATCCTTTTCACAATAATATGTTTATGTATGTTAAGCCTTGTTGTGTATCCAAGCAAAAGCAATATCCCAAACTATGAGAAGTTGAGAACACCTAGTATGTAAAGACTTGACACTAGTATTTCCTTTCTCTCAGTCATGTGTGCATGTACTATTTCCAAAATTCTGCAGATTCAACTGTAACATAAACAGGAGGTCATAAAAAATTACGCATATTTAGGAGTGTTGGGTGCAGCTCTTTTTCTAACCTATGTTAACACTAAATTGTGCACCAGATCGTCTTTTTTATGTTTTTTTTATGATATTTTTTAATCTGATAAATTAAAGATTAATTTGTAGTAAAATATGATGGTTATAGTAAAATAGGAACTAACTTTGAAAGTAAGAACTAACTTCAATAATTTGAAACTGAGGATTGGATTTTGATGGCACGCTTAGACACTGTTTAGATTTTTTCTCGATAGAGATGGAGAGACAGAGAAAGAAGAGAATATTTCCTAGTCTCACTTTTAGGAAGTACAAAAAAATACAAGAATTTTCTGTCTTGGAGGATAAATTTTGTGTTCCTGTCCCTGTCCTTGTTTCCATAACCAAACAAAGTTATATGTCTATTTTCTCTGTATTTTTGTTTGTAAGACTGAATCCAAATGCAGCCTTAATACCTAAGCATGTCGATGATGATTTTTCATTTTTTTCCCCTCCCCTTTCAGGCTTCAAGTGTAGTTCGTGGCATCCTCAGGAGAAACTTGGGTATGCTCGTGAATTATCTTTTCAACATCCAATAAAACTTTATCTTGGTATGTTTCTGCCAGCTTTATTTCTCTTTTCTATTGGAGTTTTGTTATTCCGTGATAATTTTATTGACTATGCAGTGGTGGAGGTTCAACTAAAATTTTGAATGAAACCAAAGTGAATGCCTAATATGGGGCCTTATTTACAGAGAAATATATGAACATATTGATGAGTTACAAAATTCCATTTCATGGAAAAAATGATTGAGCAGTGCATGCCTTAAGTAGTTAAGTTTAAAGTTATTAATTCAAATTAAGTAAAGATAAGATAGAATAAATTGTTAAATCTAAGATCCCGAGCATATGTCCTTTGATGAAGCAATAATAAGTTCTTTGATGCGTCCCTATGATTTTTAAAAACTTGGCAAACTGTTCCTATGGAGACCTGCCAATGGATATAATTGTGTTTCCTTTTCAGGAGCAAAATTTGGTGGCTGCCATAACCTTCAGAAATTTCGAGTGTATAGGAGCAGGTTGTTACCATGACTGTTGTTTATCAGTCCATTTTTATTTTTTCTTCAGTTATTCTTTTGATATCTTTCAAGATGTTTTTTCAAGCTAAATGTAATGTAATTATTTCATTCGGAATTCCTTGGTGCCATGATGTGGGCTTGGATAGCATTGTCAAGTGACTATAGCATATGCTTCATCTTCTTATTCTGGCATCTGGTAGGAATGAGGAAAATATTTTAAGAAGTGTATTTTAGGATTGGTTTTCTTATCTCTGTCTATCTATGATTTATTTCCTTATTAATTAAGATTAATACTCTATTGTTATTGTACATGGCGATTAGTGCTGTCTCTTTTATATCACAATATCACACGTAGAACACATCATATCATAT
The DNA here is from genome assembly GCF_000817695.3 of Arachis duranensis. Taxonomy (NCBI): domain Eukaryota; kingdom Viridiplantae; phylum Streptophyta; class Magnoliopsida; order Fabales; family Fabaceae; genus Arachis; species Arachis duranensis. The sequence continues at coordinate 48,639,174 of NC_029779.3, forward strand.
TGATATCAATAAATTGTCAATATATACATATACTCAATTTCCTTCTTCCTCCTTCCCTTTTTTAGACCCATTATCTCAATATTTTCTTGTTTGTTCAATGAGTATTGGTGCTTTTATTATGTTATGCTGGCAGCGAAAACAATTGCTCTTGCCTCAATACTGCATTTTATCGTCTCCATTCTTTGTCTTCCCTTATTTGTAGATGTTTATTATTTGTTTTTAGAGCAAGATTGCTCCATTGATTACTTGAAATATATGAAGAACTTATTTATTTATTTTTATTTTTACTTCTTTCAGTCATCTGATTATAGAAACATCACAAGAAGTCAGTGCTCACCGCCTCACCCACCCAGCCTCTACCATCATCTTCTATCTGCTTCTCGATGCTCATCCAGCACCACCAGCGTCTGCTATCTTCGCCGCTGCTCCTCTGTTTTGCAGCCTCTGAGCCGCGAACTCCATCTTCACCTGGCCCTTGAACTCCCTTAACTTACACCACGAGGACCACGACTCCACCTTTTGCCTTCTTTGATTCTGCCTGCTGCTCTTCTGCCCTGTGCTATCCGGTTCTGCCCTAATTTCCACCATCTTCTAGGTTGTCTTTTGTTTTTTTTTCTGCCCCATTTTGTTGTTTTTCCCTTATCTCTTGAATGGTTTAATTGCTGCTGCTGCTGCTAGGTCCCAATTCAGTTTGATTATATCAATTTAATTCTTGCTAGATGATTGTGCTGAATTTGTGGTTAAATGGTTGCATATGGCAATAACAATTTTTTTTCTGTAATTTTTACAGTTATTTTGCTTCTATTAGCTTATTTGGTTTAGTTGTTTGAGCTGGTAGCAGTGCTGTGCTAACTGTTGAGAATGGTTTTGTTCACCAGATGTTTGATGAAATGTGTCAGTATTGTTTATATGATTCTTGGCCAATCACTTTGTGTCCTTGATTTGGATAGCATATCGTTCACTTTCAATTAATTAAACATACCTATAAACAGCAATGGGTAATTTACATGAATTAATTCTGGAATCTCGATAGAAGGGCTGAGTACCAAGTTTGAGCTTAGAGTGAAACATTCATGTATGTGTACCCAAGGGAATTGGTTTGGATAAAAAATGCGCAGTGCTAAAAAATCTGGTTTGTAAATTAGATTTCTTCCAATGACCGAATTACTGATCCCAAGAGAGTCAAAAGGTTCATCAATATTCTCATTTTACACATTCAACCATTTACTTTCACGTTTCTAGTAATAATTTTAATTTTTAACTTACTATTCACTTGCAAAATGCTTTAACTTAAATCTGATAATAAAATTAGTTTTTAAAATAAAAAATATAATTTGTGCAACACTCCTAAAATTTTATATAGCAACTGCAGGATTCCGCAAATACTATTATAATTTGTGTTTGAGTTTATTATGAACGGTTGTCAATGAATTTTATTGAGAATTATTATATAAAAATTGACTTATATTATTAGAAAGTTGACTTTGTTTTTTATTTGCATTGACCGAAATTGAAGGTGGAAGTTTTTGGTTAAAGTGTTTCAAGCAAATTTTGTCAAAATGTTGATCGTTTCATGATAAGGTACAATGCATACTTTTTATCCTTTTCACTTTATGATTATGCTATTAATTCATGTGTAGTTCCCACCTTGATTGTTTCGTTAGTTTTGAAGTTGCAATTTAACTTATTATATTTGTACTATAAATTTTTTGTTTTTCTTTATTTGTTTTACTTCAATGGGTTTCTAGAAAATTACTTCTAAGACTAGGAATTATTTCCCAACCTAACTACAAAGCTATGAAAGTTCTTTTCATTGCCCATTCACTTTATATTTCACAACACCCTTCCTCCTCTATTCTTATTATCTTCACTTTGCGACCCCTTATAAATTTTTCTCCTACAAAATTTAATAATTATCGATTAGGTTTTGTGATATGCCAAAGGATTGGATGGATCTACCGAGGTATAGCGAAGAGTATATCAATAGTGTTATTAGTTTCTTAGACTTTGCATACTCTGAGGGAGAACTGGACGGACAACAAATTTAATATCCTTGTAAGATGTGTTGTAATATTGAGTGGTATAGAAGAGATGTGGTATTTGACCATTTAGTAGCCGGCGGATTTGTTAAGGGATATAGAACATGGATTAATCACGGAGAATAGACAATCCCGATGGTGCTTGATGATGACACGGATGACGAAGAAGGTGCACGCGATGACATCGAATGGCTGCTTAATGATGCATTTGGAGATGTGCCTCACTCTGAGGGTGTTACTGTAGGTCAAAATGAAGAGGCTAAAAAGTTTACAATTTAATAGATGGGGCAAGTCAAGAGTTATACCCGGGTTGCAAGAAATTTTCTACATTGAATCAGGAAACACAGAATGCTATTGTAAGAGTTCATTGAATCATTAATAATTACGTTTCAAATTTAGGATATGGTAACTAATTCAATTTTAAATGTTTCTTCTAAGCCGGAAGACTTCCAAAACTGCCAAGCTACTTGTGAAACAGAAGAGGAAGTATTTGAGGCCTTATTCAGGAAAGAACAACCAGGTCGGATAAGGTGGTATGGAAGATCTGTTACAAAAAGTGATTTAAAAAAATATGCTGAAATTTCTGAAATAAAAAATCAGCACAAGGAGAAAGTGACAACTTTGAAGGATAAACTTATAGACATGGAGGCCAAACAGCAAAAACAAGAGGAAGAGATTCATGGGTTACGGAATATGGTCAAGTTAATACTGCAACGATCTTAACCTGGAATGAGGTCAGAAGAACTTAAAGCTTTATTACAAGACGCCCAATACTCTCCAATTAATGCGAATAGTGTTCATGAAGCAACTCATTTTCCGAACATAGATGTGGTATGTTCTTCTGTTCCTTATTCCATATTTTTTTGCTTGCATTTACATTAATTGCTATAGCTGAAAATCATATATTGTTGACTTTATTAACACTTTAAACGAAATTGTATTGCTATGGCTGAAATTTGTTTGTACAATTTTGGTTGTTGTATTTTTTATTTTTTACACTTTTGTTTACTGTGGCTGAAAGTTGTATTGCTATTTTTAGTTCTTTCCTTTTTACCATGAATGAAAAACATGGAATGACTTAGTATATATGAATTTGTCCCTATTTTTTTATTCATCTGCAGATAAAAAGCAAATAACACTAGTTACGATTATAGACTTATAGTATTAGTATTTTCAAATTAAAATTATTAGTTTTAATTAAAAAAAAATGTTACAGTATGACATAAAATAGCAGATATAGTATGATTAGCAGAGTACATCATGTGATTTGCTTTAACTATATATGATTAATAATATATTTACTAAATTTTAGTTTTTTGGTGTCTGGGCCTCTGCTAGTCATAATAGTGAAATAATTGTATATTGTACAATTTAATCTCCTTAATAATTAATTGGATATAAACTGCAACATGAGTATTTCTTGTGAATCTGCTTGTTCTTCCAATCATTTATAGTTTTTTATTTTATAGTTTATAGCTTATACTTTCTTATTTTTAAATTTTAAATTTGAATTTGTGAAACACTATTATACATAGGTGAAACTTGTACACAATATAAAAAGAATTAATGATATTTATTTTTTAATTTTTATATTTGCAAATGTCATTATAAATATTTTTCTAATTACTTTTCTATATAATTATGCAGGATAATAATGAAGATTAAGCTGATTATTATTGTGGTTTATTGACTAAGATAAAGTAGTGTTGGCAATGAATACATGTATGGTTGACTAATGACTTTTATTAGAAGATACTTATGTAGAATATATTTTTTTTGTAGAGTATTAGTAGTAAATTCTAAGTGGTATTATAATTATTTTGATATGACTATGCTTACTTTAGTTTGAGATGTATGAATATTCACAATTAATTTTATTCTAGTATTTTTGGATCATTATTATAAATATATTTTAGTTAGAGATAATTTTTATTATTTAAAGAAATTATTTAGTATAATTATGTATTTATTTTTATTTTATAATATTTAACTCGTTTAATTAAAAATAAAAAATTATTATACATGTAATCATATTACTAAATATTATGTTGTATTAATAATTATTAGAATATATATATATACAAAAAAAATAAGGGACTTAAGTCTATACTTATATATAATAGTTATGGTATACAAAAAAAATGAAGGGCCTAAGGTTACACTTATAAAGGTAGTCATGGTATACAACGTGGCTACGCTTTATAAGTGATGCAGTAGCGCTGAAAAACGTAGCCTATTTTGATAAAAATGTAAGGTGAAAAGCGTAGTCTTTGGTTCTGGATAGCATCACTTGAAAAGCATATCCTATTTCCAAACGCCAGCCTTTGATGCAGAAAAGCATAACTTTTGAAAATAGGCAACGGCAGAATAGGCATTCCTACTAAAGCGTCTCTGTAGTTCGAAAAACGTAACCTTAGCTTAAGACATTTTTTTTTACTTTTATCTACACTTTTCAAATATACTTAAATGAATGGTTTTTTATAGTGCTACTAAATCAACTCAAATTAGTTTATTCTTTCTATTCTAGACTGTGATTAACAAATAAAATACAATAAAACAATTAATTAGGTTTCCAAATAAAATAATGTGTCTTGAATAAAAGGAAACTAAAGAAAAAATAAAACACATGATAACTAATTCTCCAATGATGGTGCTTCAGGCATGTCATACTAAATTTCTGAATTCAACTTAGACATGTTTATTTGATGAGAGCCTAGTACAAACAAAAATACTAAAACATTATTCGAAGACAGTAAATAACTTCTTTGAAAATAACATCTTCTGCCTCGTCTTCACTTAATTCTGGAAGACATAAGTAATCGAATATCAACATTATATATATTACTTGTCAGGTCATCTACATGTTTCCATTTATGAAAGAAGAATCGCTAGATGCAGTTATATTTACAACAAAAATGTTATTTAGATACTAAAATGAGTTATTTTATATATATATATATAATTTAATTTATTTTTAATGTATGTATATTTTATATTTTAATATATATTTTATAATGATAATTAATTTTATTGCACATCTATAATGGTTGTGTTTAACTGTTTATAAGATGCAAGCATATATATATGATCCACATACATACTCAATGGATTTTTTTTAATAATGCTACACATCTAAATCTTTTTGTTAATCAAGTTTAATTAAGTTAGTTTAATATAACAAAAATTAATTATGGCTAATATTATTCTAAGTTTTATTATTTAATTTTATTGGATTTGTTTATAAAAAAATTTGGATGTGTAATATTTTTTTTTAACAAAAAAGCTCGACACAATAAAATGAAACAAGTTGAGAATAAAAACAAGAACTAAATAAACTAAATAAAAAATTATTTTATAATTTCGCTAGCTAGACAAAGAGATGGTGAATAATGTGAATAATGGACTACATCTCAGATCCATTAAACATACATGAATTCATCTCAGATCCACTAAACATATATGAATAAATCTAATTAATTCAAAGTTTGGAATATGAAAATAAATGAAAGTAATGTTTACAAATACAAAACATTGAGATAGAAATACAAAGTCACTAAATAATATTTGATAAATGAGATATAAATAAAAATATTATGTTTAAAAATACTAAATTAATATATTTTGTATTCATTCTGACAGAAATAATATTGAGATATTAATAAAAAATATAACTTTTTTTTTATTTTTTATTAATTTTGTTAATTCTTTATAATTATATTTTTTATTATAACATTTTTTAAATTTTTAAATAAAAAATAAAAATAAATTAAACTTTTATAATTTATCTTAATTTATTATCAAATAAAATATAATAACAAATTTAGAGATAACGTAAAACGAATTTAGAGGCAACTATGGCAAAAGACGATAGCCACGGTGATGGAATAGAAGCGAAAAACAAAGAAAAAGAGAAAAAAAGGAAAGGAAGAGAAGCAAGGGTTGTTAGTTGTTTAATCGGAGAAAGGGAGGAGAAAGATGAAGATGGTGGTTTGGGTGTGAGGGAGAAAAAGAAAAAGACCTGATGCAAAGAGATGTAATGCGTGAAAAATAGAAAAAGAGGAAAAGAAGATCCCTAAAAGACAATTAAAAAAAAATGTGTTAATATCTAAAAATTTGTGTTCTATCTATTGGTCTAGTACACAAATTTTTTGTATTTGTGTACTTGCATGTTCATCTGTGTCTGCTAAAAATTTGTTTCAAGTCTTGACAAATAAATAATAAATGTGTACTACTGTTTCAGTGTCTATGTCTTTCAAATTAAACGCTGACTAGATTAATAGTGTGTGTTGAGCGTTGTATGACCAAAAACAAATACAATTTTTTGTTACTAGAATCTTTTGTTTTAGAAAGTAGAAATATATAGGCTTTTGTTTTGTATTGATTGACATCCTGGCTCCAAATATTTTTGGTCAAAATCGGCCCAAACTTAAAAGAATATTTTTTCGTAAATGGGCTTATTAAGTAGGTATCTTTTTAAAAAACTTCTTAACATGTCCAAAAAATATGTTTAACTTCTTCGAGAAAATAGATTGTTTATAGTCTCAAATAATATATTTCTATTGTATCTGAATTTGTATAGAATCTTGTTTTTGTGTTCTTCTTATATTCTTATAGCACGCGTGCTTTAATTATTTGAATCACAACCATGCATATACGGATTATACTGTACTAATTAAATGTCCATTTGTATAGCCTTAGCTCTTAGCTTGTAGCTTAGGACCAAGCAATTTATAAACTTTGTTTTATGTTATGTAACAAAAATTGACACTTGCATTTTCATTATTATCATAATGTCAATAATTTTTTAAAATATACCCGTATTTCTCACATTAGTATTTTTAGGGTTATTTAAAATTTTTATTATTTTTGTTTTCTAAAATTATTTTTGTTAACATCTAAATTTTTTAGATACGTTTTTGATAATTTACTCTTACATATAATCAAATGTCAACATTATTAAAATCAAATAATATAGACTTCCATTCATCATTTTTCATGATCAATATTATTGGTGTATATATTATATAGTTTGACAACTTTTTTTTGTCATCATATATTTTGTGAATGATATCATTTTAGGAAATTAAACTTCATGGCAATTGTTACAAAGATATAATTAATAGGCGTAAATAAAATATTTAAAAATTTGTTTGCTTTCTATATATAACCTTATCACATATCTTGTAATATCTCTACTTAGTACATCAAAATTGACATTATTATTAGCTTCCACAAAAATACACTTTGTTTTCTTTGGTGAAATGACACATATAGAATATCATGATATTGTTATTATTATTTCTCATAGAATCTCTCGTTTCGATATGGATTGGAGTTTTATTTAAAGATTTGATACTAACCAATAAATTATTACATATACAAGACGAAATTTGAATCTCTAATATTTATTTAAACGGACTAATAAATTAACTACTAGACTAATCTAACTTGATTCATGATATTATTATTGTTATTAAGGTCAAATTGCACCATCATATAGTGGTCCAAAGCCACATTCTACGTACAATCAATCGTACAGTACGTTCCTTGCTTAATTTGTCTTCTTAGTAGAGGAGGTTACTTCAGTCATTTTCATGATGAATCAATTTGACGTGGTTTCTACTTACAAAATTAAAGTAGATAGCATACATATATACCACTTATTAACTTATTAATTATAACTATTTATAATCAATTTTTTTATAAGTATCAGTCAACTTTTTTTAAATTATTTTATTTATTTTAAATTTAAATCCTATATCATAAATTTTAAAATTGATTAATAGTTTAAATTTTTTAAAATCTAGAAAGAGATAACAATTTGTATTTAATTTTATCAAATATAAGTTGATGGTGAAAATTTAGGTATACATACTTATCTTTACGTAAAGTTAATAATTGAGAGTTGTTAGATGAAAATTTAATTAAATTAATCAAATTATTTAATCATTTTCAACTATCAACTTTACGTAAAATTAACTGCACTTGAATTTTCTACCTAAGTGAATTGACACTCTTACTCTTCAATTCTTCTATTAGCTCAATCTTTGTATAAGAAAAAGATACATAATTGCCAAAATTATCATGCATTCACAAAGAATGATATGTTTTATGAATATCCATCTTCTCTTTTTGCATATATTATATTGAGTAAAGATTTACATGCAATTATTTTTATATGAGATTGATAATTAAAAATTGTTAAACAATAATTTAGTTAAATATATAAAATTATTAAATTATCTTATGATTTAATTCAACTAATAATTTTATATAAAAATAACTGTAGAGTGTAAATATATAGACAATCCATAAGTATTTATATTTATAAGTTTATAGGTTAATTAATTGATTATTACCGAATTTACCTAAATTTTATTTATAATCAATATATAAACACCACACAACCTCAATAAATAAAAAATAAAATAAAAAATGAAAAATAGACACCACACACAGCACAACTCAATTGTTAATGAAGATATATGTGGTTCGTGAGATTTTATAAAAAGAAAAATGTGAAGCTGGCTAATTCTACAATGACCTTAAATAAAATAACCTTATCATCTTTGAAAATATATAATATATTTATATCTTATCATCATCATCTTTGAAAGATCATCAACCAAATATTAATTGAAAAATAATTGGACTTTGGTTATATACATTTATCATGAGTGATATAAAACTTTTTACAATCATATCAACCAGCTGTGAACCAAAATGAACCAATAACAGATTGCAATATAAACCATTTTCTTTAATTTCTAAGATACGATGAATCATATGGATAACATTGTGTATGGTGGTTGGATATTAATCATAAATTCATCATGATCAACATATAATGATTTATAAATATCATTCTATCAGGCTAAATTTTTATGATAAATAATTTTATCAAATGGTATCAAAACTTCTATAATAAAAAATTTCAGAATATAATTTTGTTACTCGCAAAACAAAGAAATTCCATTTTAAAAAGAAGTTTGAATATAATTAGTCTAAACTGTGCCTAATTTTATTGTTCTAGAGTGTTCAATTATTTTTTTATGTGCAAGAATAAGAGTTTCAACTTCAATCAATGGCAAAAAAAATCTGTTTTGGCTAAAACAAAAAAGGTATAAATAGTATAACAATACATAGTGCATATCTTTTTCAAGTATTTAGAAGCAAAAATGTCATTATTTTTTTGATTAATTTGAGCTGAATTTTAGATTGTTATATTTTAATTTTGGAGATTTTTTAAAAAATAATTTTAAATTTTGGTCCAAACCTAATATACATGTATGCTTTTAAACATGCGATTTTTGAAAGTTATTTTCCTGAAAGAAAAGCCATGTCATAAAGTAATAATGTTTAGTTTTTCAATCTTTGAAAGCTTGTGATTTTGTACTAGTAGCCATAAATGTCTAATAAGTGATGACTAGATCAAGTAAAAAAGCAGAATATAGAGTGTTGATATATTTAATGGCAAAATTAATTTGGATTAAAGCCTTGATAATTGAGTTGAAATGGTCCATACAAGAAGTGTTGTGCTTTTGTCCGTAACTTCGAATCTACACTCAAAAACAAAATATTTAAAAATAAACTTGTATTTTGTGAGAGACTATGTCACAAGTAAAGTTATTTAAGTAAATCATGTTTTTAGTTTAGTTTAAATTGCAGATATTTTTATTAAAATTCTTATTTCTAAAACATTCACCCAACTTCAGGACAAATTAAAAGCACAAATTTGATAAATTCAACGTCCTTAAGTTTACGGGAACATAATAGAGAGCATGATGAAGAAACACGTGAAGGTTATGTAAAAAAAAAAAGTTATGAACTCAATTATACATTGAGCAAGTAATCAGTTAGTTAAATTAGTTTAACTTTTTCTTTCTGTTACGTTGAAGTGGCAAAGTTTGTTAGTGGCTCACTATCTTTGCTGTATATATAAACCTGTAATAAATTATTTGTACAACATAGTTGAATCAGAATTATAATCACAATTCCTCTTTTTTCTGTCTACACATCTTTTTTCTAAAAGTCTACTCTCTTCTTTTTCACTCACTAATCTTTGATATCTTTTATAATTATTTATGGATATAATCTTATTAGTTTAAAATTTGGTAATAAATAATTTTATGAAATAATATCAAAATTTTTATAATAAAAAATTTTAGAGTATAATTTTGTTACTTACAAAAAAAAAAGAAGTTCAACTTTAGAAAGAAATTTGAATATAATTAGCCTGAACTGAGCCTAATTTTATTTTTCTAGAGCGTTCAATTATTTTTTTTATGTGAAGAATAAGAGTTTCAACTTTAATAAATGGTAAAAAATTTGTTTTGGCTAAAACAAAAAAGATATACATAGTATAACAATACATAGTGCATATCTTTTTCAAGTATTTAGAAATAGAAATGTCATACCTTTTGACTAATTTGAGCTGAATTTTAAATTATTATACTTTAATTTTGGAGATTTTTATAAAAATAATTCTAAAATTTAGCCCAAACTTGCCCCAATATATATGTGTACTTTTAAATATGCTATTCTTGAAAGTTATTTTTGTGATGTGTAGTAATAATCTTTTGTTTTTCAATCTTTGAAAACTTATGATTCTGTGCTAGTAGCCATAAATGCCTAACCAAAGTTCTGTAATACCATAAAAGAATTTGAGTGAGAGATTCTATTAGTATTGTGATTAATTGAAGATTATTCGATACATCTTGTGTTGTATATATTCGCGAAGCATAGAATATGAGATTATATTTGTAAGATTGCGTTTGGAAGGAAAATATAGACCGAGAAATAAAGACAAAAACATTAAGATTAAATTAAATTTTTATATTAGAATTAATAGTCAAATTAAATTTTAAAAGATAAGGTATTTTTTTAAACTTGTTTTTGAAAGATTTTTTTAATTAAATTGGTCTTTCAAAAATTACGAATCAATCATATTCGTCCTTCAGTTATTTTACTTATAATTTTCGTCAACAATTGATGATGTGAAATGTTAACTAATAGCATACATGATACATAACATGTTCAATTAGCTGTTGACTAAATATATTTACAAAAATCTATTAATTTAGTCACTAGATCATATTAGGAATAGAATTTTTGTAATTAAAAAATGACTAATTTAATAAATTTTCATAAACATATTTGGTCAATATCTAATTAGACATATCAGGTATTATATACGTTATCAATTAACATTTTACAACATCAATCTTTGAAAAAAATTGTTAATAGAGTAACTGGAGGACAAATATGATTAATTCACAATATTTAAAGGACCAATTTAATTGAAAAATCTTTCAAGATAAATTTAAAGAATGTCTTATCTTTTAGGAACTAATTTGACTATTGATCCTTTTATATTATATTTAGTATAAAATATATAAGATTAAGTTATGTATTAATATCTTATTTAATTTAAGATAAATATAAAAATAAAATAAAAATTTTTACTAAAATATCTTTAATTATTAAAAAAATGTTAAAATTTCAGTCCTCATTTAATTTTTAAAAAATTCAATTCTTTGTATTTTTACTTTCTAAATTTATTAAAAAAACTAAAATTTCGTGTCCTATTAATTTTAATCTTTGATTATTAAATACAATACAAAATCAAAATTCTCTAATTCCAGTTCTAATCTTTAAAAATAAATACTACCTAGCAAAATTAATGACTTAATAGCTAAGTAAACTAACTAAAAAAACGATAATTAATAATTGCTACTATATACCATTTTTATATTAAGGGAAAGTATGAGCACCTAATGCCTTTGCATGGGTAACTAGTTGAAAACAGGGTATACCCACGCATGACATGCATTGATAAAGATACATCAACCAATTAATTATATTATATATTCTTTCATATTGTTCTGCTTAATTTGGGGAAATAATACAATATTCTAGTAGATGGAAAAACTATATATATATATATATATATAGAAATCATTGTCAAATACTTCGTTCTTTATCAGATACATATCTACTTTTAAATTTATATTTGGACTAAAAAAATAATTGAAATGTATTGGATTTACAAAAATTAAAAATTTTACAAAAAGGCTACTAACTATATTTTGTTAAAAGAAATAACAAAAATATCTTTGGAATATTCAATTCCGTATTTGATGCAGGATAAATTATAGAATATTTTAAAAATAAATTTTTAGAACTATTATATTTTTTTCTTCTAACAGTTATTTTTTAATTGGCCTAACTTTAAGAAAAATAACAGCTCTGATCTTATTATAAAACTTAATTAAAATTTTATTGAAATTATAAACAATAACATAATAATTAACTTCCAAAAAATTATCAATATTGCATGCAAAAAATTAATTTTTGGTACACAACTATTCCATGTGAGAAAAAATTTCTTAATTTAATTTATCAACAAAATTTGGTCACCAGTACACACAGCTAGCTGGGGTATATATGTGTATACATTAAATTAATTAAATTGAGCTCTGTTATACATATAAGTCTTTTTTATTTACAAGTCTTACAAGTTGCTAACGGGCCTTTTAATGCGTTATTCATCCGTTTCCTGTTTTCAAAGCGCTACACTGTATTATGAACGGTTCCTCTTCCTTTTCATTTTTTTTCGATTTTCATGGTTTCTAAAATCAAGTTCTTCCTCTTCTTCTTCGTTTTTTTTCTTCGATTTCATGGTTTCTGAAATCAAGTTTTGAAATCGTTTTGAATAAGAAGAAGCAGCAGAAGATGAGGAGAAGAAAGAGAAAGAGTTCTGAATTATTCAACGAATTTTGGGTGTATTTCTTAAATCCTTTGGGTGTATTTTCGTAATCTTTTGGGTGTATTTCTGTAATTCTTTTGAAGATAATGAAACTTCAGAAATACACCCAAACGATTACAAAAATACACCCAAATGATTACAGAAATACACCTAAAGGATTACAGAAATACACCCAAGCGGTTACAGGAATTCACCCAAACGATTATAGGAATACACCCAAAGAATTACAGAAATACACACAAAAGATTACAAAACTACACCCAAAGGATTTAAGAAAATATACCCAAAATTCGTTGAAATACATCTTATGCATAATTCAGAACTCTTTCTCTTTCTCCTCCTCATCTTCTGCTGCTTCTTCTTTTTTCATAAAGATTTTACCATGAAAAATCGAAAAAAAACGAGAAAACAGAGAGAAGAGCACGTAAATAAAGAAGAAGAGGAAGAAGAGGAAGAAGAATGTGCAGAAACGAAAGAAAAGGAGAAGAAGAAGAGTAAGAAGAAGAAAAACGTGCAGTAAAAAGAAAAAAGAAAAAGAGAAGGCAAAAAAAAAAAAGAAGAAGGAGAAGACGAAGAGGAAGAAGAACGGTTCGAAGCATTTTGAGCGTTAATTTTAATTGGACTTGTAAGATTTACAAGCATTAATTGTTTGTATACCAAGAATTTCTCAATTAAATTAGTGTGCAAGCCACACTTCTTGACCCGGCCATGCACCGACATATCTAATGTTTATTAGTCTCTTCAGAATTAGATTAAATTAAAATTAAAATTTAATTCCATAACCTACCCCATTGCAAACTGTAACCCCTTATCCCTTAAATATTATTTGATCATGCTTCATTGGCATCTTATGGGATTTGATTCCCCACATTACAGTGCATGACTGTGTGAATTCTATTAATAGAAAAATAATATGAAATATATATATAGTGGATTAATTTTTTTAAAATAAAGGTATATAGACATGTGTATTTATAGATATCAGGCCAGAGTATACTGAAGCTTAAAGAGAGAAAGTGAGAGAAATATATTTTACAAAATCCCAAAAACGTGTTATAGATATAAAATAAAAAATACATTTTAAGTAATTTTTTATATTTGCAAATTGCAAACATATGTTTAATTATTTCTCTAAATAAATTAAAGCATGTTTGTGTGACAAGTTGTAACCACCACCGGCATGAGTATGTGAAATAAAAAATAATTTTGATTGTAAGAAATTAAAGTGTAGCATAAATAAAGTGGTTGGTATTTGACAAATTTCTGTTTTTGGTACTTGAACGTGTTGAATGCGACTATACAATTTCCATATCTGTAAAATGTTACCATGAAATTTGAGGCATATTTGAAATGTGATCAAACAAATTAAAGTAGGCCACTATATCTTGTCTTTTGCTTATGGATTCATCCATCCATCTTGTTATTTTATATATACACTATGGTCCATGCAGATAATTAAATCAAGTAAGTTCATCATCATTATCTATATAGATTTATTGGTTTGTGTTGAAACAAATAAAATAAAATAAATTTACCAGATATATAGATCTTATTCAATTAAACTAGCTTATGTTAACTGAATTAACTAATATAACTAATCTATAACACTTATAACTAGCTGTAACAATGTTCTTTACATTCTTTAATTATACTCTCTTCAAACTCATAAGTGGTCTTGGAACTATTCTCAGTGATAAGAGTACCGAGCAACTCAACAAAAGAAGAAGCCATATTAAATAGGAAATATAATAGAGTGTTGAGTAACTATATAAGTAGAATGTGATTAGAGGGTAATTAGATTTCAACTATAACAGTGTGACAGTTGTTACAGACTTTTTTATAAGTAACAGTTTTGTAACTGTTTCAATTGAACTAATTTAGTTTAGTCTTTACAGTTTTTAATAAAAAAACCAAAATTTCTCTTCTTCCCCAATTTCAATGAAGTTCGATGAAGGTAACTTTTTGCAGTAGTGGAAAGATCAGGTTGAATCAATAATCAAAGGACACAATTTGTTGTATCACATCATTAGTGAAGGAATACTAATGTGATTCAAAGAAAACAGAGAAGCGAATCCTGGATTTTCAGTGTGGAAGAGGCAAGACGCTTTACTGAAATCATGGCTATTGGCATCGATGATCAAACCGTTCACAATCAAAATGGTAGGGTGCATATATGCGTATGAGGTATGGAAGAGGTTAGATGACCATTTTACTTCTCAAATTAAGGCAAAAATCATACAATTGCGGAACAAACTTAGCTTCATCAAGATTGGAAATTTGGTGAATGAGTATGTTCTTGCTCTAAAAGGAACTATAGATGCACTAGTTTCAGTTAGAGAACCAATGAGAGAAAGCGATTATGTGAATGCAATTTTGAATGGGCTAACAGAAGAATACATACCAGTAATCACTACAGTAATTGCAAGACCAGGAGACATCACAGTTGGTGAATTTGAGGCATTGCTCTTGACGCATGAGAGCATGCTGGAAAAATTCAGAAAACCAGAGGCTTTCATTCAAGCTAACATAGTACAAGGTTTCAAAGGAAGCTACAGAGAAGGTGACTTTCGAAATCGGGGTGGAAGATCAGGAAGAGGAGGAAGTTTCTCATACAATGATGGCAACAGATTTTCATGACAATTTTAGAACAATGAAGAATTTCACAATGATAAGTTTATAGGTGATCAGTTTCAAAATAATGGAAGATCTGATGGAAGGCCCTATCAAAATGGCTATTCAAGATCTGGTTACTACAACAATGCAGCAAGGACAACCACTCAATACAATGATAATTTAAATTTTGTGCAAAGGAACTATGGTAACAATTCAAGATACATGCAAAATGGTGAAGCCAGTAACAGAAGGGTAGTAAACAATGAAAGACCTGTGTGTCAAGTCTGTGACAAGGTTGGTCATACAACCAAGAATTGCTGGTACAGGTACGAGAGAAGCAACAATTTTAGACCTGGATCCAGTTCTCAAGTGGAGGTGCAACACTCTCAAGACTTACAAGGTCAACAAACAACTCAATCCTCCCAGGCACTGAAGCACTGCATGCAACTCCGTCAACTATCTATGACTCAAATTGTTACATGGACTCATGAGCAACACACTATATGACTCCAAATCAGCAAAATCTAATGGAAGGAGAGGCTTATGAAGGCTCGAATCAAGTGATTGTTAGAAACCGCTCAGGTTTATATATCAATCTTGTTGAAAAATCTAGTTTTAAATCTGATTTGAGCAATAGAGAGTATATCCTACAAAAGTTACTCTATGTACCTTTCACTCAGTTTGAGTCGCAACTTATCAAAAGCGGAGGATGACAATGATTTCTATAAAAATATATGTATTTGTTCGCTACGTGAAATGTGAACCACATAAAGCATTTTTGTATTTATTTTATCTCTTAGAAATTGGATATCTAATTAAAAATATTTTATCTTATTATGCAAAATTGAATTGGCCGCAAGCAAGATTGTATTCATCTTATCACAAAATTTAGTTGGAAAATTTTAAAACTTTATCTATAATTTCATAAGCAATTTTTTTTTATGATCCATTGAAGGTGGTCTATTTTTTGAAATACCAAGACACTAAGTTCCTAAATATACATAAAATCGTAACAACAATTTTTTGTCTTCTAAATTTACAGTCTAGTCAAAATCTACAAACTCGTACAACCTGAAATAATCATACCTATTGAACAATATTCCATGTTCTTTTGTGCATACCTTGAATACAATTGTTAACGCATATTTTATTGATAATTTTTGTCAAAAAAAATTTATCTTGTATGAATATAACTTTAATTTTAATTTTTTATAATCAATTTTATCAGCATTTAAATTTTTTATTATTAGAAATGACTATTAACTATTTTTTTAAATAACAAAAACCCATATGCATCCTATAACATAGGCATTAAGAGAAGTTTGGACCAAAGTCCATGTGTTATTAATTCTCAAAAGAGCCTTGTACTATTCTCTCATAGTCTCTGTTAGGAGTTATAAGGCAGCAAGTTTTAACTCAGCCTCTCAGATCTGTTTCAGTAGCTTTTCCTCCCTGCAATTATTTTTGTTAATTCTGTTTTCTATTAAAGTTCGTTACTGTGGGATCTAGCTGACTCAGCAGCAACTTCTAGTCACTTCTATAGTTTGTTACAGTTAGTTAGATTAGTGTATGAGTCAAGTTAGTGTTAGTTAGCTAGCTATGTATATATAAATTGCAACTTCTCACATGCTGCAATTTAGTTACTCAGTTGAACGCAATTTCACACTTTTTCAACTTCTCTCCCTCTACTCCTTTCTCTCTGAACTTTTCCTCTGAGACCTGGTACCTTTCATGGTATCAAAGCCTCCAAGCTTCGATGCTCATTCAACAATGACGCAATGATTCATAGCAACTCCTATATCGATGAAACTGGATATGAGGAATTTTTCCTGTAATAGAAGGGTCAAGCAATCTCAACAATAGAAGGGAACGATATGCTGAGCCACATCACAGGAAGAGAAATTCCTCCACAATTTGTGCAATCAAATGATGGAACAGATACTGTAGTGAATTCAGATTATCAACAATGGAAGAGGCAGGATGCACTTCTCAAATCTTGGTTACTGGCTTTGATAAGTAAGTCGTTCACCACAAGGATGGTAGGGTGTGTGTTTACGCATCAAGTGTGGAAAAGGTTAGAGGATCATTTCTCCTCTCAAATCAAGGCTATGGTGATGCAATTGAAGAACAAGCTCAGCACGCTCCAAATTGGAGGATCTGTGACTGAATACGTGTTGATGATTAAACGCAATCTTACATGGTTTATCTGAAGAGTATTCTTCAGTATATACGTCTGTGCTTGCAAGATCGGAGAGCATAACTGTTGTTGAACTAGAAGCATTGTTGCTAGCTCATGAGAGCATGCTGGCAAAGTTTAGAAAACCAGAGGCGTTCGTGCAAGTAAACATATCTCAATTCAGAGGATACAATCAACAGATGCAAGGAAGAAGAGGAGGCTTCAAAGGAGGATTCAAAGGAAGATGAGGAAGAATGCACAGAGACAGTAGAAATTTCTCCAATGAAGAAAGAATGATGCAAGAATCTGGTATGAACAAACAGTTTACAAGTGATGGTCAGTTCGTGAATGGAAGAGGACAGTCCAACAGAGGAGGTAGAATGTACAACTCAAGAGCTATGAATACAACAGGATACAGTGTCAGCTGTGCAATAAGTTCGGCCACGCTGCAAGGACTTGCTGGTACAGATACAGTGAGGATCATTATGAAGAAGAAGGTTATGGTGGAGAAGGTTACAACAATGTTAGCCACAGTCAGGACACTCAACCACAAGCAAATCTCTGCAATCTGATAGCAACACCAGCAACAGTCCAGGACTCCAATTGGTATCCTAACTCAGGAGCTACACATCACATGACACATGATGAGAAGAATCTGATGGAGAAGGAAGAATACTATGGCAATGAGCAAGTAGTAGTTGGCAATGGAACAGGTTTGCATATCTCTTTTGTTGGAAATTCTTATTTCAAGACTGACTTGAGCTTTAAGCTACTGTACATGAGAAACTTGTTGCGTGTGCTTGAAATTACAAAGAATCTAATTAGTGTGCATCGATTGTGCTGTGATAATAAAATTTTCTTTGAATTTCATGATGATAGGTGCTATGTAAAGAGTAAAGACACTGAGAAGATTGTGCTTGAAGGCACCGTGGAAAAAGGCCTCTATAGATTTCCTAGTATTAAAAAGCTGCAAGCACCAGCTAATTATGCTTATGCATATGCTACTGCAGTAAGTAATAGCAATAAAAATGATTTCCTTGTTTGGCATGATAGGCTAGGACACCCTAACCATGCTGTATTGTCAAAAGTACTAAAAGTCTATAAACTCTCACCTATACCAGTCAAAATAAATTGCTCATCCTGTTGTATTGGCAAGTCTCACCAGCCCCCATTCCCTTCCTCACAAACTGAGTACACACACCCCTTAGACCTTGTATACTCAGATATTTGGGGGCCCGCCCCAGTGTCAGATAGCAATAAAAACTGGTATTATGTTAATTTTGTTTATGCCTTTTCAAAATATACTTGGCTTTATCTAACTAAGTCCAGAGCTCAATTAAAAACAGTCTTTGAAAATTTCCAACAAAAAAGTTGAATTGTAGTTAAACACTAAGCTAAATGTTGCAAAGTGATAATGTAGCCGAGTATAGAAGTTTGTCAAAGATTCTGCAGGATAAAGGAGTTCAGCACAGGTTTGCTTGCCCTCACATTCACCAACAAATCGGCTCTGCTGAAAGGAAACACAGGCATGTGGTAGAAATGGGACTTACCTTGTTGGCAGGAGCTTCAATGCCTACAAGGTTCTGGGAAGAAGCATTCTGCACTGCAGCAAAACTAATCAACATCCTTCCAACACTAGTTCTAAATGGTTTATCTCCAGCTGAGAAACTACTTGGCAAGCAACCCTCATATGACCAATTCAGAGTGTTTGGATGCCTATGCTTTCCACATCAGATACCATATAACAAGCATAAACTGGACTTTAGGTCCTCTCCTTGCACATTTCTTGGGTATGTAACTGATCAAAAAGGCTATAAATGCCTTACTCAACAGGGAAAGGTCATTATCACACCAAATGTGGTGTTCTTTGAAGATCAATTCCCATTTCAGTAAAGCCAGTCAAAGTCTCAAACAGCGACAGCCTCAGCTCCTCAACACTCAATTCCAACAATTCCAAGACTCTCAGCACCTACTCAAGCTTTTCCTGCTAACCACCAACCCCAATCTACCTTGTCCCAACATAATACCTCAAACAATCTCTCTCAATCCACCTCACCTCATAATAGTTCTCTGAACACTTTAGCACAAGTGCCTTTACATCAGTCAAACAACCAACAACAACTATCAACCCTGCCTTCCTACAGTCACCACACCCTTCTAGCAGCCTGCAATAAATCACAATACCAGTAGCAACTTCTTCAATCCCAACTCCTATTCCCATCAATGACATTGAAATTGTTCTCCCTCTAACTAATCCTGAACCTAGAAATACTACACTCACCCAAAATACTCATCCAGTGATGACTAGAGGCAAAGCAAGAATTCTCAAGGCAAAGCTGTTCTTAACAAGTGTAGAGCCAAGGAATGTCAAACAAGCACTCAAATTCCCTGAGTGGAAGGCAGCAACGGATCTGGAGTATGAGGCCTTACTCAGGAATAATACTTGGAAGCTGGTTAAGCTCCCACCTGATAGAGAGGCAATTGGAAGTAAATGGGTGTTTAGGATTAAGTATAATGCAGATGGTTCACTTCAGAAGCACAAAGCCAGGTTGGTTGCTCAAGGCTTTGTTCAAAAACCAGGTTTTGACTTCACAGAAACCTACAGTCCAGTTATTAAGCCCACCTCTATTAAATTGCTGCTATCAGTTGCACTATCAAGGTCCTGGACAATAAAGCAATTAGATGTAAATAATGCCTTCCTGCATGGTGATTTAGTTGAGGGAGTATATATGAGGCAGCCCCAAGGATATGAGCAAGGAGATCCCTCATTCGTATGCAAACTTAACAAGACTTTGTACGGCTTAAAACAAGCACCCAGGAAGTGGTACTATAAGCTTGCACATGGGTTAAAGGAACTAGGATTTGCAGCTACAAAACTTGACGTAGCAGTGTTCACTCGTGATACAAATCACTTAAAAACATATGTCTTGGTATATGTAGATGATATCATTATGACAGGTGGATGTGACAACTCTATTAAGTAAGTGATCAAACAGTTGAATAGTGAGTTTGCTCTAAAAGATCTAGGTGATCTGCACTACTTTCTTGGAATTCAAGCCACAAAGACTAAGAGTGTAGGCTTAGTGTTTACTCAGCAAAAATACATTGAAGATGTAATGAAGAAGGCTGGTATGGTAGGATGCTCAGCTTGTCACACTCTTCTTCTCTCTACAACAAAAATTTCTGCTCTTGAATGGTCAAACTTTCATGATCCAAGTCTGTGTCGTTCTGTCATTGGGAGCTTGCAATATCTAACCATTACCAAGCCTGAAATCAGCTTCTATGTCAATAAACTTGCTCAATTTGTTAAATCTCTTCTGGATTCACACTGGAAAATGGTGAAACGTGTCCTGAGGTACCTAAATAATACAGCATATCATGGTCTGCACCTCAAGACAGACTCTGCAATAAACACTGCTATGAAAATCACTGCTTACAGTGATTCTGACTGGACTGTTGACCCTGATGATAGAAAGTCAACCACTGGTTATTGTGTGTTTCTTGGCTCAAATATGGTGTCCTGGGCTTCAAAGAAGCAAACAGCTATAGCCAGGTCCAGTACTGAGGCCGAGTACAGGAGTATGACAGAGACAGTGGCAGAGTTAGTATAGATAAGGAACCTAATGACTGAATTAAAGCTAGCTATCTCTGAAGCACCAATGATGTATTGTGACAACTTGAGTGTTGTACTATTAGCAGCAAATCCAATCCTCCACTCCAAGTCAAAACATTTCGAAATAGACCTCTATTTTGTTAGAGATCATATCAACAACAAGAAAGTTCAAGTGAGTCATATCCCAGGCTCAGTGCAAGTGGCCGATATCTTCACAAAAGCAATACCCTCTGAGGCTTTTCTACACTTTCGAACCAGGCTAAACATTTGTGATCAACAAGCAGTTGCAAGTGCTGAAGAAAAGAAAAACTAGAGATGATATTAGGAGTTATAAGGTAGCAAGTTTTAACTCATCCTCTCTGTTCTATTTTAGTAGCTTTTTCTTCCTGCAGTTAATCCTATTAATTCTGTTTTCTGTTAAAGTTAGTTATTGTGGGCCCTAGCTGACTCAGCAGCAGCTTCTAGTCACTTCTATAGTTTGTTATAGTTAGTTAGCTTAGTATAGGAGTCAAGTCAGTGTTAGTTAGCTAGCTATGTACATATAAATTGCAACTTCTCACATGCTGCAATTCAGTTACTCAGTTGAATGCAATTTCACACTTTCTCAGCTTCTCTCTCTCTCTACTCCTTTCAACTTCTCCTCTGAGACCTAGTACCTTTCAGTCTCTAACGTCTATGAATACTGAAAAACAATGGTTACTGTTTTAGGTAGTTTTTCTCCTCTAAAATGTGTGACGTATTAGTTTATATAGTAAAAACAATAATGAAATATATAGAAATATAAACTCATAAAAAATAACATTTGAGATATATAAACTAATCCTTCTCATACAAGGATTATAAATGTTTGTGACACTAAAATTTGCGACGATTTCAAAAGCACAATAAAGATTATATGACGGTTTGAAACCTAGCAAAACCAAAAATAAAAATAAAAATATAATGTTCCATAACATTATCTAAAATTTATTCACGTACTAAGTTTCTCTTTATAAAAACACACAACATAAATGAAATTAAACCTAGCAAAACTCTTTTATTTACAGTTTATTTAGATTTAGATTTTATTTCTTACATATTTATATTCAAATTTTTCTAAAAGGTGGGTTAAGGTAAAAAAAACAAAAATTAAAGATAAAAAAATCATGTTAGGTAGATAATAAAATCAGCCATTAAAATTAGTCATTAATATAAAATACATATTAAAAAAGAGTAAAACTACATATATATTTATACATAAATACATGATAACTAATTTTGACGACTGATTTTTGTGTAAACTCGACATTTTTTCAAAAAGAAATAAGATTATTGTGTTTTCACTATTTATTTCACCAAATTATGAAATTATTATTTTGGAATACAAACTTTTTCCTTCTTTTTTTTCCCATTAAGATTTGAAAGAGGAGGGTACAAATTAACTCGGATCCAATTAATATTGATTAAGATGGCTCTCCGATCCATTCATGCATGCATGCATGCATAATGTAAATGCAGTATCCAAAGTTGAATATGATTCCTATATATTCATATATAAACTGTGCTTTAATTTGAATGCAGTATATATATTTATTACTATGTCCTTTTCAAGGGTGCAATTATAATTATATAATATATGCATGATGAATGAAATAATTAATAATATTGGATGACACGTTCCACTTGAAGCGTGAAGGAGTTTGTGAAACATCAAACATGGAAGCTAAGGTAATGGAACATAAAATGAGTTCAATTAACCGATACCAACCGAAATTAACGGCTTTCTTTTGAAAAGTACCTAGACATAAAACTGCTACATGCTGTTTTAATTACTAGATTCTATAGGAGCTATTTATTCATTTTAACGGAAGAAACGTTGCATGTTTCATGTATATATACACATACCTTGTCGTCGATTAATTAATTTCATATGTATATATATGAATAGGTTTTGTTGTCTCTTGAAAAGAGTTGAATTTCAATAAGTGATTTGATAACAACTTTTGGTTCTGTTATAGAATCACTTTCTAGTCGCTTTCATGTTTTATTTGGTAACCTTTTTTTTTCACGAATTTTCGATACTTATTTAGATGAATTAGTTAGTTAACCACTAGACTAACCCAACTTAATTTAGTAAGTTTAATTATACTCGTTATATTGTGTCTATATATAAAAGTAGAATTTAATTTAGAAGCAGTGACAGCTATTTAATTTAGTTTGTTTGTTTAGATAATTATTCACATGTTGAATATTAAAAATAATTATTTTTGTTGCTATAGTGATACATAATTGAATATACATATAATTTTTTCACACTTTTAGTATATTAAAATTAAATTCATAAAAAAATATAAATTTGTTGAGAATATAAATAAAATTTAATTTTGATAAATAGTATATGTGCATTTAATTATATCTTGTCACATTAACAAAAAATAATTATTTTTTATTTTGACATAATATAAATAATTATTAAAAAAATAAATATAATTAAATAATTATGTAAAATATTTTATAGTGTCACTAATGTATTAACATTAAACTCATATAAAAATGCTTGGACGACAAATTAAGAAATAGAGGAGACAATTAAGACTTTTTTATGTTTTAGGATAATGACATTGATTTAGAATCATAATACAATGCAATAACGAGGATGTTGTTAAATTCACAAGATATGCTGTTCGATTCCACTTCGTGAATTAGACATTATTATTGTTGTTACTGTTTACGAACAATTTATATAATAATTTGAGATATGTCTTATGATTTTTCTAAATGGTTTTTTACACTTTCAAAATAATAATAAAAAAGACACAATAATCAGATACATTTTTATCATATCGCCTATATATTATTATCTTCAGCATTCATATCAATCAGACAAAAACTGTATCAAGTTATTTATAATGATTATCATCATATAACTATACATTTAAGTTATTTATTATACCCATTATCATCAGATAAGTATATACATTTTTTTTTAAAAGGAGGAACTTCAATGTAAGATAAAATTATGTATAATTTTATATAATTGTCCTTAATTTATTAATTATTACTTTTTGATCTCCTTTTACCTCTATTCTCTATTTAATAGGAATAAAACCTTTTTATTAAAAAATTAATACACTTTAATTATTTAAGGATAAACAAAATTTAAAAATAAGTAATACTTATTATAAAAAATGTAAATAATAATTAATTTATCACTCCTTTTTATTTTTAATTTTAAGAGAGGAAAAGGAGAAACAAAGAAAAGACTAACACCTAATGAAATGAATCCCCATTCCCCACTCTCATGAGTAATTGTGGAGGAAGTGTGTGTTGTGTGGGCTAAATAAAGGATCATAGAATTAGGTCAAAACAACTTGAGCCCAATTCCATCTATCTCACTCTCTGATCAATCTTATCTTATTATCAATGACCCCATCAATATGGTTTTTGTCATGAAAAACCCAATTTGGATAACACTACCAACCAACATCATGCGTGTAACTATTGTGTGTAGTAATAAATAAATAAATCAAGTTGGATTATTCTACTGATTAGTTTATTAGTCTGCTTAAACAAGTGTCGGGATCGGAGTTCGAGTTCCGCCTTGTATATGCAGCAACCTATTGACTAGTGACAGACTCTTAAAGAGAGTTCAGATCCGCAACGAATTAGTCATTGTCCTGTCGAATTTGAGGATACTATGGGCAACAAAATAAATAAATAAATACAAAATTAACCAAATTTAGTACAGTTGGTCTATTGGTTAGTTTATTAGTCCGATTAAGTATGAGTTAGCAAAGATTCAAATCCCACCATGTATATGCATGTAATAATTTACTGGTCAATGATAAACCATTAAATGAAATACAGATCCGCAACAGATTTGTCATTTGTCTGACGGGTTGAGAAATACCATGAAAAACCAGAATAAAATACAAAACTTTCAAATCTTGTCTTGTGTATGCAGCAGTTCAATAATCAACTATAAACCCTTAAATAGAATTTAGATTTACGACAAATTAGACTTTAACTTTTTTGAATTAAAAAATACTGTGAAAAAAAATAAATGCAAAATTGTTAGATAAGAAGCTAAACATCAGATATTGATTTCTTGATTTAAATTTGTTTTGGATTTTTATAAAATATTTTTTATTTTAATTTAGTAAAACGTAAAAAGTTGTTTTAGTTTCTGCCATAGTATATAACTTGTTAAGTACATCAATACTGAACTGGACAAACTAACGATATGAACTAAAATAAATATCATTTAAATTATATTGGATTAAAACCAAAAGAAAAATTTTATAAGGATCAAAATGTAAAAAAGTAGATATTTTATAAGGACTAGAAATTTATTTAATTTAACCGTAATTTATTTCATTTTCAATACTATCAAGAAAGATTTTAGGTCTTTTACAATTTTAATTTTCTTTTATCCTTTTATTCTTTATTGGTTGGAAATAACTTTTTATAATTTTTTTCTTTTAATAATCCCAATTTTTTTCCTTTTTCATTCATTTCCTTTTGCTATAATAATAATATGCAATTTATTATTATATAATTATTATTATTACCTTCGATCGTAAAAAGCCAAAGAAAAATATTAGGCATATCTCCCACTTAAATATCATTAATTGACTCTATTGTTTTCTACTGAGATGGCGACTTTTTCCTTCTTAATTTATTTAATTTAATTGTTGTTCATTTATTTATGAGAAAATGGGACCCACAAATTCCTGTTTATTTACACGGGTCTTCATCATTTTAATTTATCCATAACAATCCAAGCAAAGCTTTAACGGCAAAATCGGTTACAAATTTTACAATGTGAATAGGGATTTAATTTTTTCAAATTTATGAGTTTGAGATACATCAAAATCTTGCCTATTAAATTTTGTTAAACATATATAATAAAACATATAATAATAAAGTTGTTTTTTAAGTATTATTATCCAAAATTTGTTCATTAATTGGATATTATATAAATTTGGCTTGAGTGACTACAGGTTTGGTTTGATGACACATTCTTGTGTCTCTGGATATTAATTCTTTGATGTGTATGTGAGTGAGATAAAATAAATAAATAGATAAATTTTTTTGGTACTCTCTAAGCAAATTAGATTATTTATTCTGTATTGTTTATTATTTGACGTGTTAGTAATATAAAATTATTTATTTTTTAAATTACTGTAAGAAATAAAAGGCTATACCTTTCATTTACGGTCTCATTTTTATTGTGTCAAAATCTCTCTTTCTATCTCACCCCCTTCTCTTACTCATTTATATAAATATCTAACATTTTAATCAATGAATGCAATAGAACAAATGAGCTCTCAGGATATAATAATTTCTCAAATAAATAAAATAACAAAAAAATAAGAGATCAGCAGATTTTAGTAATTTTAATAAATAAATTTTATTAATTTCGATATATAAATGTAAATTATGCTGATTCATATATATATATGTGTAAATTCTGATAATTATAACTGTAAATTTTAATAATTATAAATATAAACTATATATTTTATGTATATAAATTTTTATAAATATAGATATAAATTATTATTGACTAAATACTAATTTAAAATAATAATATGTATCAATCATATAATATTGCTGATAAAATAAAATAGGTTTTATATTTTAACTCATTATATATATAGAGATAAAACTCTTTTTAAGATTGTTTATTTTTCCAATAATACCTTCTTCTTTTAATCACACTATTGGTTCTAACATTTCTAGAGTATCTACTGCTTCTTTGTCCTAGATTCCGGTGTGATTCATTCTTCCCTTCAAGTAATGATACTCACTTCTCTATCCCACCTCTTTAAGTATTTCTTTATGAATTTAAATTTTAAAAAAATTATATGATATAATATAAAAACTTGTATAATTTAAAAGTCTAGAATTTGATTCTTTGTTAATTCCAAAAGAATGAATTTAACATGTGATAAATAAAAAAAACAAAATTTTATGTAAAAATTTATGCAAATCCAAAATAAAACTTTTGTGTGAGAATATGTATTAGAGATGTAATTATTATATTTATGTGTCTTTTTTTTATCAATTTAAACTTTTAAAAAAAATAGTTTTATTATATAATAACAGAATCTATCCTATCTAATGTTGTTAGGTCACTTATCTACAAATATTCACGCTCAAGACAATTATTTCTCTGAGTATAAAAAAAGTGAATTATGAGTCTTACCTCTATCAAGACTAAAATTTCTAAAGAGTTTAATTTATAAATATGAGGCATCTCTCATCTCCTCATGAATTAATTTTTAAGATTGAATTAAATTAAATTGACTTAATCTCAATTCGAATACTACTAATACTATCTCTTATTCTAATTAAATTCCAAATATAGTTACATAGATTGCCTCCCATTGTACAAGAACATTGCTTTGAGCATAACACTCATCATCATCATATGGTAGCCATGAAAGAGGAATATAATGCCTTGATAATGAATATATAACACTTGGCATTTGTTGATCTTCCATTTCACTCAACTATTGTAGGTTTTGACAATATATACCATCAAAAAGTACAACACCAACCAAAGGCTGTCATCAACTTAAGGGAATCCATTATAGTCAGATTTAATTTATAGTCTAAGGTTGCCCATTAAAGCAATTTGACTTCAATCATGCATCTTTACATGAAGATTTTATTTTTCTCTTTCTCTTAGTTAATGTAATTAAGTAGAAGGCTCATTTTCTTGTAACCAAATGAGAGAATTTGCTTAATTTCTTAGACCTACAAAATCCTTCTCCTATTTCTATCATCATCGAGGAGATTCACTTATTATTATTATTATTATTATTATTGTTATTATTATTATCACTTACTTGAAAGAGAAACAAAGAAAAGAAAATGGAGTTAGTTGATGATAGTGAACCAGTCAAGATGCACTACATAAGAAGATGAGGAGTTTGAAAACCACAAAATGGTAATAGAAATATTTTAACACCTATAAAATAAAATTCAAAAGAAAACAAAATCTATCATAATATCCAAAAAATTATAGATAATAATTTTATACGTACATATAATTACACATATAATATCACATCAACAAAAATAATTACAGTTTATATTGACCGCATAAATAAAAAAAATGAATTAGACGATTATGTTATATTATCAGTATATCAAAAATAAATTCATCTTTTAAGATATAATCTAAAACATGAATAAATTCAATATAGTATAATTTAATATCAATTTACTTATTTGCAAAACATTCATAATAATATTTCAAAAACCAAAACACAAAAATACTAAAATTTTGAGAATTTATTCTGTCAACATCACTAATTTACTATTGTCATTACTACTTCAAAATTTTCCAACCTCTCATTATTATTATGCGCCCACACATCCTTTATATATAGGTTCACACCCCCTTTCAATTTTTCTGTCAGACTTTTCTTCACTCACTTTCTTTTCATATAACAAATAAACTCATCAAAAACTTTATTATTTTCATACCATCATTTATTTATTTTTTTTTTTCAAGTTACTACTATATGATGGCTGCTTTTTCTTCATACCAATATCACCCTAATTTTCTTCCTCTTGACTCTACATTCTTCCAAAACCTAAACACAACAACAACAACTAGTGTTCCTATTCCCCAATCAATTCTTCATCATCATCAAGAAGAAGGGTTCTCTGATTTCAATAATAATACTATAAGCTGTGTTGATCAAATAAGCTCTTGCAACAAGGTTTCATTCATAAGTAATAGTGACAATGAGCCTTCAAATGTTTCTGTCACTACA
This sequence comes from Arachis duranensis, assembly GCF_000817695.3. Classification (NCBI taxonomy): domain Eukaryota; kingdom Viridiplantae; phylum Streptophyta; class Magnoliopsida; order Fabales; family Fabaceae; genus Arachis; species Arachis duranensis. The sequence continues at coordinate 48,668,155 of NC_029779.3, forward strand.
AGAAACAACCTTAGTCCTCAATCTTCCATGGTAGTTGATAAGCTTGAAATTGGTGAACAAGTTACTCAAAAGGTCACTACTATGGAGAGGAAGAGAAGAACTAGACATGGATCTTCTCCCATCACTACTAATCCCCAATCTAAGGTTTTTTTTTTAATTTTATTTTTATGCTACTTTTGTGTTTTAATTTTAGTGTTGCGCTTTGTAAAAAGCGTCGCAAAAAATAAAATAATAGAAATACATTTAACGATTTTATTTGATGACTGTTTTGTAGCAGAAATATGTATGCCTAAAAAAATAATATATTCTTTCAATTTTTCATACTACAATTTATTTGATTTTTTAATCCTATTTTTGTTTTTTTATTCAAAATCACTTGTTGAATAGGAAAAAAATAGTAAGACTTCTTATTTTTGTGTTTTTTTTTTTAATTTGAAAACACTTGTTGAATAAAGTAGTCTCTATATTTATATCTTGATATTGTTGATTAATATTACATGTTTTTAACTTCTTATAATACATCTTATAGTATGCTATATGAAAAATAAAATTGATTAATGTTTATTAATGACTTAACTATTTTGTTGATTATTGTAGGATGGAACAACAAGGAAGAGAATGAGGAAGAGCAATAATAATAATGGCGGTGGTGTGGTGAAGAATAAAGAAGATGAGAAAGCAAAAGATAATAATAATAATAATAATAATAATAATTTACTATAATGCCCCTGCCTATTATAATAATTTTTCATATATATATTTTTTAAATATTTAATAACAAAAAAACTAAAAATAACTATTTTTTATTAATTTAATATTCATTAATTATTGTTAGAATTAATAAATATTAAATAAGATAAATTAAAATTATTTTTTTTATTTTTATAATATTTTTTTCAGGTGAGAAGAGAGAAAATAAGTGAAAGGATGAAGATGTTGCAGCGGCTTGTGCCAGGCTGTGATAAGGTAGGGTTTAGTCATTTATTTATTTATTTTTAGTATTTATCTCTAATTAATTAATTATGTTGTTGGTTGAGACATTTTTATCTTAGATGTTCTTTCAAAGTTATTGTGACAGCTTATATAATTTGTTTTTTTGTTTTATAAATAGGTGACTGGGAAGGCCCTTATGTTGGATGAAATAATCAATTATGTTCAATCTTTACAGAATCAAGTAGAGGTATAAACAAACAAATAAATAAATAATATAACATTATTGTAATTTAATTGTTCAATACACATACATACACAATTCCTAAAATTAAATATATGTAATTAACCTAAAACATCTCGGTGCAGTTCTTGTCTTTGAAGCTTGCTTCGGTGAGTCCCATTTTCTATGACATGGCAACAGATCTAGACACTACTCTCTTGGTTAGACCTGAGGTTAAATCATCTAACCGCTCTCCGTAATCAACTTCACATGAAGTCGACTGCATTTGAGTTTTCACCATATGTTAATATTGATTCAATATAAAAAATGTTAAATTTATTATATGTATGGCTGAAATTTTTACATCATTATTATAATGTATGTAGTAATTAATAAATTCTATATTAGTTAATTTTAATATAATGAAAATTAACTTCATCTATCTCTTTGTGTTTTTTTTTTTTCAGAAATTAAACATCCAAAATTGCAGCAGCTCTAACATCCAACAAACCACCAAAACCAGCACCCTACCTGCCGCCGTTGCCGCCGCCACCACCGCCACCGTCTTCCCCACCGCTAATGATCACTATCTCTTGGATAGTAATTCAGCTTCAGCTTTTCTTCAAGCCCAGAAATCAAATGTCTTCTCCATGGTAAAAAAAAAAAAAGACTGAAATAAAAAATAAATAAAATGGGGTTTAATTTTTTTTCTGACAAACAAAAACATCATTTTCAGGAGAACGGTAGTCAATTCTGGGACACAGAAGAGCAAAGACAAAAATTTCTTCATCCATATGAATTCATCAACAACAACAACTTATGTTCCTTTCATTAGTATTAAATTCACACCAACAATGCTAGCTACAAACATCTTGTAAGCTCTCAAATCCTTATTCTTTTTTTTTTTTTAATTTTCATATATTCTCTACTAAAATTTCTCCTAAGTATTAAACGAAGAAAAACTTGATTTTACTTTTAAAAATTCCAAAAATTAATTATATCTATTTTTCCCTTTTAACATTTATTATTATATTAGTATTTACCATTATAAAATTGTTTAAAATTTTTACATACTTATTGTATTATTCAAAATAATGTTAATATTTATACTGACTATTTTATATTTTTTGAACTTTCCAGGGATTCAGCTTTTACAGTAGGTAATTAATTAATTAATTAATTAATTAAGAATATCCCAAATTAAAGAAGCATGGAGCAGAAGAAAGCAAAGATAAATTATGGCATCCAAAGAAGTGTTCTTTAGTCCATGAGATTAAAGGGGTGACATTTGAAGTTAAAAGGGTATCAAAATTAATGGAGAAGGAGAAACAAAAAAGGACAGATCAGAAAAAATTCCGACCAAATAAGACCATATCTTTTCTAGATTCATTGTTCTGTTCCTGTCATTTTGATAATAATATAGTTGTTCTTTTTTTTAATTATTATTATTATTATTATTATTTTACCTAAGCTAGCACGAATTCCGAGGGACTATAACATATATGTCAATGCTACTCTGAACATTATTGGACATTGAAAATTTATTATGTATGTCGTCTATGTAAATGAAATTATATATTAATTATTGATTATTGATGATTAATTATTAATTATATTAATTAAGTTGTTGTGGCAGTTATTATTATTCCGTTGGTACAGTTACTTTGACCGTTATTATTATTGAGAAATGAGAGGTTGATGCTACATGCTACTATGCTTGTCAATGGGTGCTATTCTGAATCATGTTCTTGACATGACGTACGAACTAGTTATCTTTATTATGTATATATATCTGCAGAATCTTCAGAGTTTTATTTATTTGGCACCACTACATTATTTTATTTTTATTATTTATAATAATATTCAACCTTCAATGTTGATAACTGTATTTATATATATAGCGGTGGTTTTTTCATGATTTTGCAGCGGTTTTAAATCTTAAAAAACATTTGTGGTATTTAATTTGGTGGAACCCTAATCTTTAAAGTGTTGGAAAATTGTTTTTGCAGTAATTATACTAACAGTTATTTAATTAATAAGTTTAAAAAAATAATTGCAGTGCTTTGAAACTGTCGCAATTTTTTTGCAATTTTAAAAATAATTTATTGTGGAGGTTTGTAATTATCATCATTTTTACAATTATATTTAAAAGATTATTGTTTTACAAAGTTGTTCAATTTATTCTACATCCAGACAAATGGGGGAAAAAAGGAGACTATGGAACTTGTAAAAATTACTACTTTACAAAGTTGTTCAAATATTTCTTTAAAGAACAAGTTTTTCTTTCCTATAATAAAATTTAAAATTTAATTTGTAAAAAAAAAAGATTTTTTCATTAACTAACCATTTATCATTAACACTATAAAATTGATCATTATCTCATTAGAATTATAAATAAAAATGCCTCAAAAATAACAAATTAAAGAGAAACATCAAGATGACTAAAATATCATATAAAAAAATAATAACAAATAAAGACCCTAAAAATAAAATGCACATTTTGAGAAATAGTTTTACAGTACAAATAGTTCTACTCAATTTTAAACGAATTAGGAATGTTTCTAATTAAAAAAAAAAAACTTATAATTTGA